>NC_041392.1:87920974-88086485 GCF_002162155.2 Triticum dicoccoides | reverse complement strand
GCTCCTCTGAGTGTTGGTCCGAAACGAGTAGACTGCGGGGCCACCTCAGGGAAACTTGAGGTTTGGTTTTACTCGTAGGATGTATCATCCGGTGTGCCCTGAGAACGAGATACGTGCGACTCCTATCGGGATTTGTCGGCACATCGGGCGGCTTTGCTGATCTTGTTTTACCATTGTCAAAATGTCTTGTAACCGGGATTCCGAGTCTGATCGGGTCTTCCTGGTAGAAGGAATATCCTTCATTGACCGTGAGAGCTTGTGATGGGCTAAGTTGGGACACCCCTGCAGGTTTTTGAACTTTCGAAAGCCGTGCCCGCGGTTATGGGCAGATGGGAATTTATTAATATCCGGTTGTATAAAACCTGACACTTAACTTAATTAAAATAAATCAACAGCGTGTGTAGCGGTGATGGTCTCTTTTCGGCGGAGTCCGGGAAGTGAACACGGTTCTTGTGTTATGCTTGAATGTAAGTAGTTTCAGGATCACTTCTTGATCACTTCTAGCTTCACGACCGTTGCTTTGCTTCTTTTCTCGCTCTCATTTGCGTAAGTTAGCCACCATATATGCTAGTGCTTGCTGCAGCTCCAACTCACTACCTTTTCCTACCCATAAGCTTAAATAGTCTTGATCGCGAGGGTGTGAGATTGCTGAGTCCCCGTGACTCATAGATTACTTCCAAAACCAGATGCAGGTGCCGATGATACCAGTGCAGATGACGCAGCTGAGCTCAAGTGGGAGCTCGACGAAGATCGTGTTCGTTGTGTTGATTTGTTTCTAGTTGATCAGTAGTGGAGCCCAGTCGGGCGATCGGGGATCTAGCATTAGGGGTGGTCTTCTTTTATTTTGGTTCCGTAGTCGGACCTTGATTTATTCTGGATGATGTAATGCTATATTAATGTATTGTGTGAAGTGGAGATTGTAAGCCAACTCTTTATCCCTTTCATATTCAGTACATGGGACATGTAAAGATTACCCCTCTTGCGACATGCCTACTACGCGGTTATGCCTCTAAGTCATGCTCCGGCACGTGGGAGATATAGCCGCATCGTGGATGTTATACCAGCTATCATGCAGCCACTGGCCGTAGGTAGCTAGCTAGCAAGGGCGCGGCCACGACGAGCGCCAAGAGAGCAGCGCGGCGCGGCGTAGCGAGATCGAGCGACGCGACAAGGGCGAGTGGCGAGCGACGCGGCGAGGGCGGCGAGCGGGGTGGAGCAGGGACGGTCGAGCTCGACGGCGAGCGGACCGGAGCAGGGGCACTCGTGCTCAGCTGCGAGCGGGACGGAGCAGGAACGCATCGAGTAGAATGTGCATGCGGTGAGAGTAGACCAACTAATAAAAATACAGACAGAGAGGAATGGGTGGGTGACAAGCAGGACAAGCCCGGATGCAGACGAACGGAAGGGACAGAGAAAGCGCTTGCTTTGTGTCCGCCCGCGACTTAAATATAACTCAAATTTGTAACGAAAATAGATCCACACGGACACAAAATAGACACATAATAGAAATAAGTCGCTACGTTGGGCCACCATTTTTGTTCGCAATGAGCCAAACAAACACAACCGGACAAAATGGATCGCTCCATTAAAATTGCTCTAACGGACTGAATAGACCGAAAACAAACAAGGAGAAGCTGCACAAGACCATGGCGCGCTCCACTCATCACTCGCCGGAAAAAGGTCACATCAAAAATCGATCACACCAAGTTCCCGTGCCGCTCCACTCATGGCATCTCGACGTTTCTCCAGGTCACAAGCCCTAAGCCCAACTCCAATGCATGACTTTTAACAGAGGTCCGTTTTACTTGAATTTTATCCGTTTGGGTAGGATAATATAATTATGTTCGGGCATGTCCTGAGATACGGTGGTCGTGCGTCCACACGCTGACGCATCATGTTCGCCGCTTTTTTCAAACGTCAATTTTTGAATAAACCACGCCCTAGTTCAAACCAGCGGCCCTAGTTCACGCCGGAACACAGCCAATGGTCCTACACGTCCTCGCCGGCAACACAGCCAGCCTACAAAATAAATAGTTATGTCGCCAATAGCACAGTCAGCGCCGGACAACACAGCCAGCCCCCGAAATGAATAGGTTTCTCGCCGCGCACAACAAGCGGCCGACATCTATGCCAGCCTCCAAAAAAACGGCCACGGCCGAACAGACGACCTAGTTCAGGCCGTCGGCGTCGAACATCTCCTTCTGCCTGGCCTCAAACCAACTCCTCGTCTTCTCGCTCATCTTGCTCATCTTGATCAAGTCTACGCTCATGATCGCTAGGGCCACCTCCTTTGCTTTGGTTGCGGCACTGGTGGCCTCCATGTCGAGCTGTCTCTACCTGGCCGTGACATTGGCGGTCTCGATGTCGAGCTGTCTTTGCCGGGACGCCTCCTTCATGTCGATCTTCCTCTTCTTGGCCGCCTCCTCCATCTCAAGTTTCTTCCATTGAAGCTCTAGGTATTGCTTCATTTGCTCGTCCTTATTTTGTCGTTTTTTCTCGTCCCTCACATCCTTTTGAGACATCATGCCGTGCAAAGTCTCATGCAAGGCCATGGATGACGCATCACATATGTCGTCCACCTTGGAGTTGGTCTTGCCCCTCAGCCTCTTCAACACCTCACCATCTCCACCTCCGGCCAACGTGGCCGTCTTCTTGTCTCTATTCCTTTGAGGTTAACGGTATTGATCTTTGAACTTAGGGCAATTGTTGATTATCGTCTGTTGACACACGAACACGTCACGTGTACCCTCGACCCCGGGGGTGATGCACCGCAGCTAACGTCGAAGGAGACCCGACCGACAGCGCGATACACAAGACAGTCAGCGGGCGCTTTTGAAAACCCGAAACCCCACACGCCCGGGAGGGACCCCGTCAAGGAGTGCGGCGGCTATGGGCTGCCCTAGGTCGATTCGCTCGCTCCTAGAGCCTCGTGGATCGCTGCCCTCCAACGCGAAGAACGAACAAAGAACGAGAAAGAAAGATACAAGGGTAGGGGATAAAGATAGATGAACACAAAAGTGTAATAGATTGATTGGTTCGATTGGTGTTGTTCAATCGGCCATCACCCCCAACATATATAAGAGGCGGCTGGACTTCCCGTACAAGCAAACGATTCATCTAGGCTTTCCTTACAAAAAAAATACATCAATTCACGTCCTAGAGTCCTAGTTCTATTCCAACTCGGATTCAGTCTGAATCTGGCCCAACTTCTATCTTCCTCCTTGCGCGGGCCGCCGAGCTTGCATATGACCTCCGATCAAAATGGCCCAAGTATAAAACTTGTGCGCCTGGACGAGATGAACAATTCTTATGTTGAACACTTTTCCAAATAAAACCATCTTGAATATTCTACGAAGTCATCTTTAATATCCAGTCGGACTCGGTCATGTAACGGACTGGATTGTCCGAGTCTCGTAGTGAACTTACAGGCCGTATACTATCTCAAATGATAATGACTCCAAAACCAAAGTTCACCGTTTTAACGATGCGCACAACTTCCGTGTTGATCACTTTTCCATCTGAGGTCATCTGGATTACCTTTCGGGCACATCTTCAGTTTCACTCGGATCCGAGCTCATCCACTCGGATATTAGAGTTTTTCGTCCGACTGGACCTTTTCACTCGGATGTTAGAGTCTTTCACTCGGAAGACAATCTTTCACTCGGATGACTATAATTTCACTCGGAAGACAATCTTTCACTCGGATGACTATATTTCACTCGGAAGGCAATATCTTACTCGAACGTCAAGTTTTCTTTTCACTCGGATAATAATTTCACTTGGATTACTATATTTTCACTCGGAAGCCAATCTTTTACTCGATCGATAAGTTTTCACTTGACCTTTTACTCGATCGGTAGGTTTTCACTCGGATGGTAAACTTTTCACTCGGATTTCCCGATTGAAAACACAGCCTGATCTTGATTTGCCTCTCTAGGTTGCATACGATCTCGGATTGAGACAAATTTTATATGAAAAACGATCGGCTCGACGAGACAAAACTTTTTCGTGTTGAAGGTTTTTCGATTCAAGGCCTCCTTGATGGCCGAATTACTCGCACAACCTATCAGACAAGTGTGTGGCACCTCGCGCCATATTTCTGTTGAGATTCGGCCTGCAGTGTATTGCCTCTAACTTTTGCATATGAACTCGGATTGAGATGATTTATTTATCAAAATCGATTGGCTCGACGAGACGAAGACAATTCCTTAAGAGTGCTCCTTTATCCGAGGTCATATTGAAGACGTGATTGGCCAAAAACCACTCGAAACATTGAATTATGACACTCGGAGTATAGTTTCGGTCCGTAAAATAAGGTCGAATGAATATAACCAAAACATCAAAGTTGTCCCACTCGGCGACGTGAATCTTTTCATGCTGAAAACCCGTTCACTCGATACCATCATCATTGCAATCTATATCTTGCCAAAGTCAGGTGTCAACACATGCCCCCCTGTTTTCTGGCAGAGCTTGTGTGCCAGAAAATACCTTGCTTAGGGTAATGTTTAAGCACGATGTCAACACTCCATCGGGTGTGCATGTTGAGTATGATAATTTTAATCATCCATATGCTCATGTTTGTTGCTTCTTCGGTAGAGCCTCTTGGATAATAGTTGTCTGAAAACAACAATTGGATGTCACAAAGGCTTCCACGTAAGTTTCTTATGTCAATCCGGACCTTGCATTTGTCCAGGCATTCCCTGGGAATATTAGAACCCTTCAACGAAGACGGTTGCCGAACGATTATGACCATGCACCTCAAAGGAATACCGTCAACTGTTCGGCAACTCAACTCGTTATCAAAGTACACCATCAAGCCTCCGCCGAACAACGTCTGTCTCCTGACTTGGATCCTGCAAATAATAACATTTGGAGTCGGGGCTCTTTTATGCACTAGACCCTTGATTGGTGGTCGACTCAATAATTAAGTCGGCCTCGCCAGTATTGGCAAACAATGAGCATCGGCTATAGGAGTAGGAAATCAACCATGGTGAACACCGTTAGCCAGATGCCGGGTTTGTCAACACAATAAATTCTGAGGGCGATATGCAAATATCGGCCATGCGTTCTTATCTCAAAAGTGCTCGGGAGTCTGTCCACCAAAGTGTGAATAGCCGAAATAAGTCAGATGTTTCGGCTGAGGATAAATTCCATAGCGTTGATTTTGATGGTATGATTGAAGAATATGGATGAGACGCCTCCTGGAGTCTCCTATATGAAAATTGTCGTCCTCGCCTACGAGCTTTATACTTGTACTCCCTTATTTCTGCTGGCTTCGCAACAGGAGATGTGATGCGGCTCTTGACTCGAGGATTTCCCTTAGGAACCCAGGCCATGTTCCTCTTCTCCGGCTCTTTGGCCCTAAGACGTTTTAGCTTCTTCTGTTGCGAATATGGTAAGCCGAGTGGGCGTCCCGGCTGGGACTTTGGTTTATGCACTGGCAAATTCTTCCTGACTTCGGGCATCTCTGGCTTGGCCTGTCCAAACTTGACTATCGGATCCTTGAAATTTACTTGCTTCACTTTCTTGTCCTTAGCAGCCAACATAGGCTCGGCTGGCTTTTTGTCATTTGGAGTCGGATCTGAAATAGCACTCTTGCGGCCATCCTTTTCCTTCTTCACTTTTTAACACTTGTTGCAATAGAAGCTCATACATCATTTCTATTTTGACTGCTCCTCTTGGGAACCCATGCCATGTTCTTCTTTCTCAACTCATGTGCACTAAGTCTTTGTAATTCCTTGTCTTGCCAATATGCTAAGCCGAGTGAGCACGTCGGCTGTGATTTTGTTTCAACCAATGCCAACTCTTTTTTGGCCTTGTGCACTCTCAACTTCTTCCCTTCAGATTTGGTACTTGATTGACTTGCCTCGTTGCCTTTTGTAGCCAATGTCAATACTTTAACTGGCTCTTTGTTATTTGAGAACAAATCTGAAGTAGCACACTTACGACCATCTTTCTTGACCTGGTACACTTGCTTGATCACCTCTTTCTTATTCCTTGAGCTCCGGACTGATTCCTTATGATTGAAACGGTCTTTGACGTGTGATTGTTCATCAAATGTTGATCTTTTTGGAGCTGCATAATGTTGGTGAGATGATCTAAAATAAGATGGATAATTTGCCCTTGTATCATACCTGCCCCATGATGGATATGGATTTACATGAGCGTAGGAAGGCATCCACGACATTGGCATTGGCGGCCCAAAAGTAGGATATGAAGTCTGCTTGCTCAACGTCTTCCTTTGCCAATCCAAGTCTTCAGATTTATGCCTTGGGGGTGACTTCGATGCTTTTGCTTCACTCGGCCGATAAGCACTCTTTGCCTCACTTATCTTTTGGTACTTTTCTAATAACTGCGCAAAAGTGACTTTCGGTTTTTTGCTTTTTGCTTACCATGGCATTTGCTTTCTGTGGTTGTGCGTGCACCGGTCTTTGAATTCTCTTGTTTCCCCCCAGTGCTAGATGTTATCATTGTATCTTTGATGGAATTTCCGTCTTCAAGATTGTTCTTGATGCACTTTTTAACAATATCCTTGCTCGAAGACTTGACCCCATCATCATTGACGTGTACATGTCCACTTTTAGATAAATCGGCTGAAGATAGCCGAGTCAACATTTGATGGCCGTCAAAATGATCCGACTATCCAAATGATCGTGCCTCAACAAACTCCAATCGTCCTATCTTGTCCGATTGCTTGACTTGATGGATCATGTTGCAATCTTTGACATTTTTCTTGAACGAACATTGTGTTGGCTCTTGTCTTGATGGCTCGACATCGTGATCAATTATAATAATAAGATTAGTCAGCGATGTACCCATGATGTGATCCACTATGACTGCACTGGACGTACACTCCTGGTCCATTAACTGTTATTGTGATACCGGCTTCGATACAAAACAACCGAGCGGTGTCAGTTTAACATCATCCGACTCGTCTATGCATTGATTTTCGTCCCCCTTTCCCGATGCTCTTGAATCGGCTATCCTGGAGAACTTTGAACCTGGTTTTATATTCCTGCAACCAAAATAATTATAGAATATACTTCTCATCTGAGACCAAGTGTTAGCCAGGCATGAAACAAACAAAGTTGCCCATATGAATATAAAGTTCAGTCGGCATGATGGGAACAACTTTGGTTGCGATAAGTTGTCACTATTAGCCTCTATGAATGGTGCCATGTGTTGATCAGCATGATTAGTAACAAGGTAATTCGAAACAAACAGATTACTCATCTCGATCGGTCTTTCAAAATTAATTAGAATCTTACTAACGGGTGCATCAACAATATGATTTTGACCGAATCGAAAACTGAGTAAACTCTTGGCTAGGTGTACCTTTGTGAAGT
Source organism: Triticum dicoccoides (assembly GCF_002162155.2). Lineage (NCBI taxonomy): Eukaryota > Viridiplantae > Streptophyta > Magnoliopsida > Poales > Poaceae > Triticum > Triticum dicoccoides. Next base: position 88,079,139 of record NC_041392.1, on the reverse strand, counting down.
CGTTGGAACGAGAAGATGGTTGCACCACTGGAACAATACCTTGCTCCGCTTCTGAATAATTCTCGAATGCATCTTCCTCTTTTTCTGGATCTCGTGTGTCGGGTGGTAGGCGCGACATATGCCAACGGGTGGCTTATCATTGTGAGAGCCAGTAAGACGTCGCCGGTGCCTGGAAACGGGATGAGGCGAAGACATGCACGCCGGCGAATCTTACCCAGCTTCGGGGCTCTCCGTGGAGATAACACCCCTACTGCTGCTCTGCGGGGTCTCCGCATGATCACTAGATGAATAAGTAGCTACACGATGCTCCTTGAGCTGTTTGGGCGAGAGGAGGAAGAAGGGCACGGCTCGCTCTCTTCTCCTCCCTATGTGGTGTCTAAAACTAGCAGGGATCGACCCTTTGCATGGGTATCCCGGGGGGTTTATATAGGCCTACCCCCCAAGGGTACAATGGTAATCCAGCTGGGCGTGGGGCCCAGCTGTCTGTGTCTACACTCGCCGGCTTCTGCGCCGACTGCTGGGGCCCGCCGGATGGTGGGTCCCGCCGGTTGCCGGCTCCTTGGTCGACAGGCAGGCCCCATTGTCCAGGGCCTTGTTGGGGGCTGGTTACTGTTGCTCAATCTTGGTGACGAGGGCTTCGCCGAGGTGGGCGTGGCTACAGTGCCGCCGTCCGGCGGGTGATCGCTGTAGCCTCACCGTGTCTTATCTCCTTAATGGGGTGTCTCCTTCGAGGGAAGTGGCAAGCCGGCTATGGAGAGCCGGCTTTGTCTTGGGCCGACTGGGGAGGCCTGGCCGCCTTCAGGTGTCTCTCTGCCCGAACGGGCCCACCGCCCGTGGGCCGCGCTGGCAGCCCATCGTGGATGACATCAGGGTCAACGTGGCAACAGTGCTGCGCCGGACGGGTCATGGCCACCCGTACGGCGCACTGTGCCAGGCGTGCTCTAGGATTTGGGGGTGGCAGGCTTCACTATAGCCACGCCCCGTCACATCGCCGTTATGTGGATGCAGACTTCAAGGGTACGATCTTGACCGCTTTGTGGGAGCTGGCTTCTTGGAGTCGGCCTTCTCGCGGCCGGCTTCTCGGAGCCGGCCCTCCCGCGGCTTTCTTCATGAGGGCTGAAGTCGGGCCGCCTTCCGATAGCCGGCCTGGGAGACAGCCGGCAAGGGGAAGGCAGCCCCGTGTCTTGGATTCTTGAGGGCCGAATTGGCTTGTAATTTTTTTAGAAGGGCCAGGGGGAGCCGGCTAGGCTACCCATGGTTATTTACTCTGACAGTAGTCCCCGAAGCTGATCGAGCTTCGAGGCTGACAAAGGGACGAGAAGCTAGGTCAGCTTCCTATCCGAGGGGCCGGCTTTGCTTGTGCGCGCCGTCTTCGGAAAGCTCCGTTTCTCGTAGGCGGGAACGCGGGCCACGTGGCAAGGAAATCCTGCCAATGCACGCGCGCGGCGGGACGCCGCCGCAGGCCCGGGCCCGCCACTCATAGGCCTCGGCCCGAGCACGGATCTTCTGCGGCCCACATGGACCGCTCGCCTTCCCGCGGCGGTTTTATTATGCCATCAGGGCACAATAATCGCGGGACATGGGGGAGTGGGCGCAGTTGATCCCCACGTTCCCCCACGCCGCGCCTCCTCGGCTCCGTCGCGCGGGTCTATAAGTAGGAGGAGGAGGGGGAGTGGCAGAGGCTCGCACACTCTCCCTTACTCCGCCCCTTCTCGCCCTCCTTCTTCTTCTCTTCGCCGCAGCAACCCTTTGCCGCGCCGTTCCACCGTCGCTTCGTCTTGCTCCCCGCCGCATCCCTCCCATGGCGCTGTCGAGCTCGTGGGATGGCTCCAACGTCCACGAGGACCACGTTGAGTTCCTCCGCCGATGCGGCGCCTGCCGGGCGAGAACTTCGTGCGGGTTCATCAATCGCCGACGAGGGAGATTTCGCCGGCATCGGAGGAGGGCGAGCGGGTGATCTTCCGCTCGCACTGCCTGCGCGGCTTCGGCCTCCCGGCGAGCGGATTCCTTCGAGCCTTCCTCGAATTCTACCACCTCCAGCCGCATCACCTCACGCCCAAAGCGGTGATGCTGCTGTCGGCTTTCGTCACCCTGTGCGAGGGCTTTCTTGGGGTTCTCCCCACGCTCGAGCTCTGGGGGAAATTCTTCCAAAGCAAGCTCGGGACCGTCGTCGCGGGCGTGCCCGCCCCCTACGGAGCCTTCATTGCCATGAGGCGGGCGAGCGAGAACAATCCGTTCCCGTCCATTCCGCTAATCCAGTCGGTGAAGCTCTGGCAGAAGTCCTACTTTTACGTGAAGAACGTCGCCCAGCAAGGCGACTACGTCAACCTGCCAGCTTACGTAGCCGGCCCGCCGGCTGGGAGGCAACCTTTGTGGAGCTACCGGGCCAGGTCGTTGTCCCAGGCCGGGAACGCAGCCGTCTCCCGGCTTCGGGTGATGATCCAGTCGGAGGGCCTAACTGGTGCCGACTTGGTGGCCGCCTTCGTGGAGCGTCGGGTACTTCCGCTCCAAGGCCGGCCTCACATGATTTGCCAGATGAGCGGCCACTTCGACCCGTGCCGGCTGAGCACCAGGGAGATGCCTCATGCAGAGGTGTCTTATATGGTGAACTACATCTCCAACTACAAGCTCGCCGAGGATTGGCGATACGGCAAGGAGCCGTATTCCCGCGCCAACCCTCCGCCTGTCGTAAGTTTTTTTCTTCTTTTCTTCCTTTTTGTAGCCGGCCTCATGATAGCCGACCCTTGATCAATTGGTTTTCCTTTAGCAGAACCCTCTTCTTCCGCCGACGGCCGGGGCCGCGGGGGTAGAGCGCCAGCTCCTCCCCGACCGCACGGTGGACGACACCGACGATCCGGACCTGGGAGCGGCCGCCATGGAAGACGCCATAGTGGGGGAAGGCGACGAGGCCGGAGGCGCGGGACCCGGGGCCGGCTTCGAAGACTGGCCGGATGACGACGAGGTTGAAGCCGCCCCGCACCGCCAGCCGGCGCCTGATCATCAAGGCGCGGGCTCGTCTGCCGTGCCGGCTGCCCGTGGCGGCGCGCAGAAGCGCCGGGCCACGTCGACCTTCTTCGGCAACCGGCCGAAGAAATCCAAGGTTTCCACGGCGGCGACCAAGCGGGATGAGGCGGCCGCGAAGGCGGCCCGCTTCCACAAGGCGGTGAAACAACCGCAGGCGATCTCGGCGTAAGTCGTCGAATGTCTTGCATATATTTTTTTGTTGTCTTTTTCGACCGAAGCTCTTCTAAACCTTTCTTTATTCGCCGGACAGGGCACCGCTTTCCCTTGAGCGGGGTCCTGGCGGCTCCGTAGTCGGGCCGACTGGAGGGTCTTCAAGCTCCCGTCGCGTGGATCCCCACGCCGACCTTAGGGAGGCCACGGAGCGGAATGCACGGGAGGCGCGGGAGGAGCGGGAGGCGGCAGAACAAAGGACCGCCCAGGCGACGAAGGAGCAAGCCGACGCGGCGGCCAAGGCCCGGGCGAAGGCGGCAGCCACGGAGACGGAGGCGGAGCCCTCGCACAACCAGCCTCCGCTGCTCGTCATTCCCCTCCGCGCCGTGGCCCCCGACATTCCCGTGCCCCCGTCGGAGGAGGTCGACCAAGGACCGCCGGTGATGGAGAGGAGGGAGGACCACGCGATCTTCGTGGAGGGGGCGCCGCAGACGACGCCAACTGGAGCGGGCCAAAGCGGCCAATCATCTGCGGCGCCAGAGCAGCCGTCCGGGGGCGAGCCAGAGGCAGGGGCCGGCCTCGAGGTGCATCCGGCATTGCGCCGGCGCGCAGGGGGTGGCGCCTCCGTGCCGGAACCGCACCGAGCAGCGGGCGCTAGCCAGACGGCGGAGGCCCTGGAGGCGGCTAGCGCCAGCACGTCCGAGTGGACTCCCAGTGGGGGGACGGGCGAGCTGAACGCGGTGGCCCAGGAGGTCCGGAACCGGCTTCAAGCTCAGGCCGCCTCGCTGCAGCGATACACCCAAAAGTTCCTCGCGACGCGGGCCGTCATCCGGGTGAGTCTTCTGGCCTTGGTTATTTTGCTCTTTTGATTTCTTCCATGGGGGCGCGTCAGTGCACCCACTGGGTGTAGTCCCCGAGTTCCGAGTCGGCTGCTGCGGAGGCGGCTTGGAATTTACTAGGTTATGACAACTTAACTCATCCTCGCCTCCTGTATAATCTTCCAGGAGTATCATAACCTCCGCGCAGCCGCCTTCAACTCCCAGGCTCAGGAGCTGGGCCGGAGAACCGAGGACCTGACCAGCAGCCGGAGTGCGTGTTTGTTTCGTTCATCTCCTGTGGGGGCGCGTCAGCGCACCCACTGGGTGTAGTCCTTGAGATTCGGGCCGACTGCTGAGCAGCCGGGTCGGATCTTCCTTGATGACTTCTTCCTTATTAATTTTTCCTTTGTCTTCATGCTTGCAGGAGCCAATGCCGACTTGAGGGGGCAGCTCAGCGGGGCCCAGGCCGCCCTTCGCGCCAAGGAAGCCGAGTACAACTCCTTGGTCCTGGAGCGTGACCTCTGGCCAAGAAGTTGGCCCACCAGGAGGAGAGCCACAAGGCGGCCCTGAAGAAGGTGCAGGACAGCAAGGACGCCCTGAAGGCCGAGTTCGAGACCGAAGCGGCGGGCTGGGCTAAAGCGAAGTAGGCGGTGAGCGAGGGCTTCAGTCGTATCGAGGATCTGATCGATGGTAAGCCGCCTTCTTCACTCCCCGCTTGCCCCTTAATCCCTGATTTGTGTTCTGACTTGTGCTGCTTTTTGTTCTCTGTGCAGACTACTTTCCCGGCTACTCCGTCTTCACCACCCAATCCATCGAGGCCCATCGCGAGGCGCGCCGGCAGGCGGGGGCTGAAATCGCGCCGGACGCTTAAAGAGCAACTCTTGGCGGTCCAAGCCCGGCTGCAGCCGGCTCACCGTATGCTCCATCGCCTCCAGCGCGCCGGGGCGCAGGTGTTGGCCGCCCTCTGGCCAAGCGAGACGATTCCCCGCACCCCGAGTCGGACCCGAAATTAATGACGACGGCGTTACCCAGCCGGAGGAGTGGTTCGGGCTGGACCCGGCAGCGGGTGAAGACTCGGCAGAGGAGATCGCCTCCAGCGATGAAGGTGAAGACGACGAAGGAGAGGAAGGCAAAGACGTTGAGCCGACCGGTGAAGCGGCCAGCCAGCCTCAGCCTGATCATGCCTCCGGCAACAAGGCGCATGCTAGCGCGCCCTCTACGGGAGGCGGTGATCATGCCGAGGTTCGCCAGCCGGCCACTCCTCCAGCCGGCACTGTCGTCTCCACCGACCTGCCCGACTCGCCAGTCGCTCCCTTGGCTTAATCTGTCGTCCTTGTTTTTTCCTGCTTGTTGCCTTTTGAACAATTTTATTAAACTTGCGCAGTTCCACCCACTGGGGGTGTATTCAAACTATGTTGAATGCTGGCCTTTTGAAGGTCTTTTATGTAAATATTATTGTGTGTTTGGTTTCCATTCGTGTATGCTTTTTATCCTTAGGTTGTTTCCTTTGCCGCCTTCCCCTTTTGGGAAGGCAAGTACTCAAGCTTTCTTAGATTGAAGCGAGGTGAATGGAAGCCGGCCGGCCGGCTACTCTGGTAGTCGGTCGGTGGTGGGAGAAAAACCGGCTTTTGTTATATTAGTCCGTTAGTCCCTAGCCGTTTTTCATGTGGGCGTCCTTTCCTGCCTTTAACTCTTGCCAGCCGGACAGCCGGTTCTTCGATCTGCGACTTTTGGCAAGAGAAGGCTTGGGAGCCGGCACACTACTTGTCTGACTGCGGGTAGGACTTCTAATATAACTCTAGGCGGCCAGTCCCCGGGCCGACTAGTCGGACCCGGTGTCGGACGGAAAAAGTGAATGTAATGACAAGGTCATAAACCTGATACTTTTCATCCATAGATAAAAGATGGCAGTCCCCGAGCTCTCCTCGGGGGGGGGGGGCTATTGTCTCGTACGTAGTACAAAAGTTAGCGTGATACACACTGCATTTCAACTGTAAAATCTTCGGAGGAGGTTGGCGTTCCATGGTCGTTCCGACTCCTTGCCGGAGTCGTCTCTCTATCGTGCCTTCGGCTTCTGCGCGTCGATTAGGTAGTAGGAGTCGTTGCCTAAGGCTCTGTTGATGACGAAGGGACCCTCCCAATGGGCTGAGAGCTTGTGCTGGCCGGCTGTTCGCTGGATCAGCCGGAGCACAAGATCGCCCTCTTGGAAGGATCTTGGCTTGACCTTCCGGCTGTGGTAGCGGCGCAGGCCCTGCTGATAGATGGCGGACCGGCTGAGGGCTAACAGCCGGCCTTCTTCCAGCAGGTCGACGCCGTCTTCTCGTGCTTCCTTGGCCTCCGCTTCCGTGTACATGGTTACCCGAGGCGAGTCGAACTCGATGTCAGTTGGGATGACCGCCTCGGCACCATACACGAGGAAGAAAGGAGTGAAGCCGGTTGACTTGTTTGGTGTAGTGCGCAGACTCCAGAGGACGGCCAGCAGCTCATCGAGCCAACAGCCGGCTGAACGCTCCAGTAGTACGACCAGTCGGGGCTTGATGCCGGAAAGGATGAGGCCGTCGGCTCGCTCGAACTGGCCATTTGACTGTGGGTGGGCAACGGACGCTAGGTCCAACTGGATGCCTTGCATCACGCAGAAACGTGCCAAGGCTCCCTTGGTGAAATTCGTGCCATTGTCGGTGATGATGTTGTGTGGCACACCGTACCGAGTTGTTATATCTGCGATAAATGTCACAGCAGTCGGCCCATTCAGCTTCTTGGTCGGCTTTGCCTCAATCCATTTGGTGAATTTGTCCACGGCGACAAGAAGATGTGTCATGCCGCCGCGCGCCGTCTTCAATGGGCCCACCATGTCCAGTCCCCAAACGGCGAAGGGCCAAGTGAGGGGAATGGTCTTGAGTGCTGAAGCCGGCATGTGTTGCTTGGAGCTGAAGAGTTAGCATCCTTTGCAATGTTTAACTAACCCCTTGGCGTCATCCAAAGCAGTCGGCCAAAAGAAACCATGGCGGAAGGCTTTGGCGACGAGTGATCTTGAGGCCGCATGGTGGCCGCATTCTCCTTGGTGGATGTCTCTGAGGATTGCAATGCCCTTCTCTTGCTCGACGCTTCGCTGGAGGACTCCAGTGACACTGCGCTTGACGAGTTCTCTGTTGACGATTGTCTATGCTCCGGCTCGGCATTGGACTTGTCTTGCCTCTGTTTCGTCAGCCGGCAGATCTTGGTTTATTAGGAAGTTGAGGATGGATTGAGCCCAATATGGAGTTGCGACTTCTTCTATTGCCAACACGGCTACTGCGACCAGGGCGGGCGGGCTGGGTGGTGAAATGCTGGAGTCGACCGCCGCCTGTTGTGTTGGTGCAGTCTCCGGGCCGACTACCGCAGTCCCCGAGCTGGGTGTGGCAGTCCCTGGGTCGGGCGTAACTACGGAAGTCCCCGAGCCGCCTGCTGGTGTCCCCTGGACGACTATCGAAGTCCCCGGGTCACCTGCTTGGTTCTTCGAGCCGGCCGCATCGGGGTCAGGCGGCACGAAGATGGAATTGGACTCTGGAGACGGCTTGATAGACGGCTTGAGGAGGCATTGTAGAGAGACACCGGTTGGTATTGCTTGCCGAGTGGAGCCTATTCGAGCCAGGGCGTCAACTGGCTCGTTGTCGGCTCGTGGTACATGGAGGAACTCGCATCCTTCAAAATACCCACTGATCTGCTGAACGAGGAAGCGGTAGCTTGCCATATTTGCGTCCTTGGCATCCCAGTCGCCGGATGATTGATGGACCACCAAGTCCGAGTCGCCATAACATAGGATCCGGCGAATGCCGAGTTCTTTGGCAAGCCGGAGCCCGTGTATGAGCGCCTTGTACTCGGCCACGTTCTTGGAGGCGGCAAAGTGAATTTGCAGCGTGTATCTGACCTTGTCGCCTTTGGGAGAGGTGAGGATGACGATGGCTCCCAAGCCGGTGCGCATCTTGGATCCATCGAAGTGCATGCGCCAATGGGTGAGTCGGGAGCTGGCGGTAGGTACTGGGTCTCGGCCCAGTCGACGAGGAAGCCGGCCAATGCTTGGGACTTGATGGCGGTGCAAGGCTGGTAGAAGATCGTGTAGGGGCCAGCTCGATGGCCCATTTCGCCACCCGGCCGGATGCATCCCGGCTGCCTATGATCTTGGCCAGCGGGGCGGTGCATACGACCGTGATGGGATGCTCTTGGAAGTAGGGCTTAATCTTCTTGGCGGTGAATTACACGCCGTAGCACATCTTCTGGTAGTGCGGGTAGTTCTGCTTCGAGGTAGACAGCACCTCGCTCAAATAGTACACCGGCCTCTAGACCGACTGGGCTCGGCCCTCTTCTGGGCGTTGGACTACGATGACGGTGCTGACCACCCGGCTGGTTGCGGCAATGTAGAGGAGCATGGGCTCTTTCTCAGTCGGCGCCGCCAGGACAGGCGGCGTGGCTAGCATCTTCTTTAGCTCGTGAAAAGCTTGGTCGGCTTGGTCATTCCACTCGAAGTGGTTGATCTTCTTCATGAGGCGGTAGAGAGGAAGAGCTTTCTCTCCGAGCCGGCTGATGAAGCGGTTCAGGGAGGCCAAGCATCCGGTAAACTTTTGGACGTATCGAAGTTTGGTGGGAATCGCCATTCTTTCAATGGCCTTGATCTTTACTGGGTTGCATTCGATACCGCGTTCGGAGACCAGGAAGCCTAGGAGCTGGCCGGCTGGCACTCCGAACACGCATTTCTTGGGGTTGAGCTTGATTTGGAACCGGTGTAGATTCTCAAATGTTTCCTTGAGGTCTTCCAGCAAGGTGTCGCGCTTCTCCGTCTTCACCAGAATGTCGTCTACGTAGACGTGGGCATTTCTGCCGAGCTGCTTGAGGAGGCACTTCTGCATGCAACGCTGAAAAGTGGCACCGACATTTCTCAAGTCGAATGTCATAGTCAGGTAGCAGAAGGCTCCGAATGGTGTGATGAAGGCGATCTTCAGGCGGCCTGCCGGATCTAACTTTATCTGGTGGTATCCTGAGTAAGCATCCAAGAAACTCAACAGCTCGCATCCGGCCGTGGAGTCTATCACTTGGTCAATCCTTGGCAGAGCAAAGGGATCTTTGGGGCAGGCCTTGTTGAGGCTCGTGTAGTCTATGCACATGCGCCACTTGTTGTTCTTCTTTAGCACGAGGACCGGGTTGGCGAGCCACTCTGGAAAGAAAACTTCCATAATGAAGTCGGCTGCCAGAAGCCGGGCTATCTCCTCTCCTACAATCCTTCTCTTTTCCTCCGACAGTCGGCGGAGGGGTTGTTTGACTGGTTTTGCGTCTTCTCGGACGTGTAGTTTGTGCTCGGCGAATTCCTTTGGAACACCCGGCATGTCCTTGGGGGACCATGCAAAGATGTCCCGATTCTCACGGAGGAAATCGGCAAGCTCGCCTTCCTATTTGCTGTTTAGGTTTGCCCCAATGACGGCAAACCTCTCTGGGTGCTCGGGGTCAAGAGGTATCTTCTTCGTCTCCTTGGCCGGCTGGAAAGATCCTTGAGCATCATGCTCCTTGGGATCGGGGGACAAGGCCGACTGTTTGCCGGCCATGGCCACGACTCGGTCCAACATCTTCTTTTCTTGGGCAATCACAAGGGACTCGGCCAGCCGGCTGCTGTCTGCTGCGCACTCGGAGGACTTCTTGTAATCGCCGGCTATGGTGATGACGCCCTTGGTGCTCGGCATCTTTATCTTGAGGTATGCATAGTGGGGAACAGCCATGAACCTGGCCAAGGCAGGTCGGCCAAGCAATGCATGGTAGGGGCTCTCCAGGTCCACCACTTCAAACCAGATCGCTTCCCGGCGGAAATGCTCCTTGTCCCCAAGGAGTACATCAATCTTGATCTTGCCAATGGGGGCGCAGGACAGGCCGGGTACGATGCCATGGAACACAGTCCGAGTAGGAATGAGTTGCTTCGTCTTGACATTCAGCTTCTCCAGGGTGTCACGGTACAGGATGTTGATGCTGCTCCCGCCATCTATCAGCACGCGGGAGAAACGGGCGGCACGTCTATCCATTGCAATGGTGGCATCCAAAACCAACGCATAAGAGCCGGGAGACGGCATCACCTCTGGGTGGTCGGCCCGGTTCCAGCTGATAGGTTTTTCTGACCAGTGCATGTGCTCGGCGGGGTTGGCAGCGGCAATGCTGACTTCTTGGTGCTCTCGGCGTTTGCTGCGCCGGTCTTCGAGCTGGCTTGTAAAGATGACATAGGCGGCATGCTCGTCGGGGAACTCATCGTGCACGGCTCCGACTGCGGGCCGAGCGATCGGTGGCTGCGGAGCCGGAGGCAGCGGACCGGCAGGCGGAGGCAGCGCGAGCCCTTCGCCTTTGGAGATTCGGGTGAGCCAGTGGCACTTCCGGGTCGTGTGGTTGGACGGCTTCGTGCCGCTGTGGAACTTGCACGGGGCGTCGAGAGTCTGCTCGTAGGAGAAGGCCGGCTGCCCAGCCGGCTTGCCGCCCCTCTGCTTCTTGGGTGTGGGCCGCCCTTCAGGCTGCTCATCTTCGACTGTGGCCACCTGTCGACTGGTGGAGGGCGGCACGGGGCCCTTGCACTTGTGGTCGTTCTGGTGTGGGCGTCGGCCGGAGTCCCCAGCCGGCGTCTTGGGCGCCGGGTTGAGTACTTTCCCGGACGCGTCTACCCGGAGCTCGGTCTTCATTGAGGAGTCGGCGGTGGCATACTTGTCCGCTATGTCCAGAAGCTCGTCGAGGGTAGTCGGCTCGTCGCAGAGAAGCTTGTGCTTGAGGAGGGTGCCTTCTCGGCACCCGGTAGTGAAGTATTCTATGGCTTGCACCTCGTGCACCCCTTCGCAAGAGTTGCGGAGCTCGGCCCAACGCGTGAGGTAGTCGCGAGTGGACTCGGCGGGGCCTTGTACGCACAAGGAGAGCTGTCTTGGCTTGGGAGCCCGCTTGTAGGTGCTGGTGAAGTTGCGGACGAAGGCTTCTGTGAAGTCTAGCCAGCTGTTGATGCTGTATGGCTTGAGGCTGTTGAGCCAGGTCCGCGCCGTGCCTTGCAGCATGAGGGGCACGTACTTCACGGCAACGCGCCTGTTGCCGTTGGCTATGCTAACCGCCGTGGAGTAGTCGATCAACCAATCTTCCGGCTTCACGGAGCCGTTGTACTTGGGCGTGTCTCTTGGGAGCGAGAACCCTTTGGGGAAAGGCTTGTCGCGTATGCGGGGGCCGAAGCAAGGCGGGCCGACATCGTATTCTTCTTCCAGCGCCAGGGATCGCGCCAGGCGGTCGATCCGATGGCGGGCGTCGTTCTCGCCGACTCCTTCGCGGCGACCTAGCCGGCCGCTGAGAGTCAGATGCGCAACAGGCGGTGGGGTGGGATATCTCTCTCCACGGGGCCGAGGCGGAGGCGGGTTGCCCCGCCACTCCACGGCCCGGGGGTGGCCTTCTGCGTCTCGCTCGATGGAGATTCGGGTTCGGCTTCGGCTGGCAGCCGGCTCTTTCTCGCGCCGCGCGCGGGTTTTACCCGTAGTCGGCGTCTGGGACGTCGCGCCGTGATCTCGGCGCGGGGGAGGGCTTTTCGCGCGGGCGTCGGCTTCGTGCCGCTGCGCGGCTGCATCGATTAGCTGCTGGATGCGTCGGGTCATGTGGGGGAGTGTTGGAAATATGCCCTAGAGGCAATAATAAAAGTATTATTATTATATTTCCTTGTTCATGATAATTGTCTTTTATTCATGCTATAACTGTATTATCCGGAAATCGTAATACACGTGTGAATACATAGACCACAATATGTCCCTAGTGAGCCTCTAGTTGACTAGCTCGTTGTGATCAACAGATAGTCATGGTTTCCTGGCTATGGACATTGGATGTCGTTGATAACGGGATCACATCATTAGGAGAATGATGTGATGGACAAGACCCAATCCTAAGACTAGCACAAAAGATCGTGTAGTTCATTTGCTAGAGCTTTGCCAATGTCAAGTATCTCTTCCTTTGACCATGAGAGCGTGTAACTCCTGGATACCGTAGGAGTGCTTTGGGTGTATCAAACGTCACAACGTAACTGGGTGACTATAAAGGTGCACTACAGGTATCTCCGAAAGTATCTATTGTTTTATGCGGATCGAGACTGGGATTTGTCACTCCGTGTAAATGGAGAGGTATCTCTGGGCCCACTCGGTAGGACATCATCATATGCGCAATGTGACCAAGGAGTTGATCATGGGATGATGTGTTACGGAACGAGTAAAGTGACTTGCCGGTAACGAGATTGAACAAGGTATTGGATACCGACGATCGAATCTCGGGCAAGTAACATACCGATAGACAAAGGGAATTGAATACGGGATTGATTAAGTCCTTGACATCGTGGTTCATCCGATGAGATCATCGTGGAACATGTGGGAGCCATCATGGGTATCTAGATCCCGCTGTTGGTTATTGACCGGAGAACGTCTCGGTCATGTCTACATGTCTCCCGAACCCGTAGGGTCTACACACTTAAGGTTCGATGACGCTAGGGTTATAAAGGAAGTTTGTATGTGGTTACCGAATGTTGTTCGGAGTCCTGGATGAGATCCCGGACGTCACGAGGAGTTCCGGAATGGTCCGGAGGTAAAGATTTATATATGGGAAGTCCTATTTTGGCCACCGGAAAATGTTCGGGATTTTCGGTATTGTACCGGGAAGGTTCTAGAAGGTTCCGGAGTGGGGCCCACCTGCATGGGGGAACCCACATGGACGTGGGTAGTGGGGGCAAGGCCCCACACCCCTGGTCAAGGCGCACCAAGATCCCCCCTTAGAAGGAATAAGATCATATCCCGAAGGGATAAGATCAAGATCCCTAAAAAGGGGGGATAACAATCGGTGGGGAAGGAAATAATGAGATTTCTTTCCTCCCACCTTGGCCAACGCCCCAATGGACTTGGAGGGCAAGAAACCAGCCCCTCCACCCCTATATATAGTGGGGACGCGCATGGGAGCTATACACGAAGTTCTGGCACAGCCCTACCTCTCTTCCTACTCCTCCTCTCCCATGGTGCTTGGCGAAGCCCTGCTGGATTGCCACGCTCCTCCACCACCACCACGCCGTTGTGCTGCTGTTGGATGGAGTCTTCCTCAACCTCTCCCTCTCTCCTTGCTGGATCAAGGCGTGGGAGACGTCACCGGGCTATACGTGTGTTGAACGCGGAGGTGCCGTCCGTTCGGCACTAGGATCATCGGTGATTTGAATCACGACGAGTACGACTCCATCAACCCCGTTCACTTGAACGCTTCCGCTTAGCGATCTACAAGGGTATGTAGATGCACTCTCTTTCTACTCGTTGCTGGTCTCTCCATAGATAGATCTTGGTGACACGTAGGAAAATTTTGAATTTCTGTTACGTTCCCCAACAGTGGTATCAGAGCTAGGTCTATTGCGTAGATTCTTTGCACGAGTAGAACACAAAGTAGTTGTGGGCGTTGATGTTGTTCAATATGCTTACCGTTACTAGTCCAATCTTGTTTCGACGGTATTGTGGGATGAAGCGGCCCGGACCGACCTTACAAGTACTCTTACGTGAGACAGGTTCCACCGATTGACATGCACTTGGTGCATAAGGTGGCTAGCGGGTGCCAGTCTCTCCCACTTTAGTCGGAACGGATTCGATGAAAAGGGTCCTTATGAAGGGTAAATAGCAATTGGCATATCACATTGTGGTCTTGCGTAGGTAAGAAACGTTCTTGCTAGAAACCCATAGCAGCCACGTAAAACATGCAACAACAACTAGAGGACGTCTAACTTGTTTTTGCAGGGTATGCTATGTGATGTGATATGGCCAAGAAGAATGTGATGAATGATATGTGATGTATGAGATTGATCATGTTCTTGTAATAGGATTCACGACTTGCATGTTGATGAGTATGACAACCGGCAGGAGCCATAGGAGTTGTCTTTATTTATTGTATGACCTGCGTGTCATTGAAGAACGCCATGTAAACTACTTTACTTTATTGCTAAACGCGTTAGTCATAGAAGTAGAAGTAGTTGTTGGCGTGACAACTTCATGAAGACACGATGATGGAGATCATGATGATGGAGATCATGGTGTCGTGCCGGTGACGATGATGATCATGGAGCCCCGAAGATGAAGATCAAAAGGAGCAAAATGATATTGGCCATATCATGTCACTATTTGATTGCATGTGATGTTTATCATGTTTATGCATCTTGTTTGCTTAGGACGACGGTAGTAAATAAGATGATCCCTTACAAAATTTCAAGAAGTGTTCTCCCCTAACTGTGCACCGTTGCTACAGTTCGTCGCTTCTAAGCACCACGTGATGATCGGGTGTGATGGATTCTTACGTTCACATACAATGGGTGTAAGACAGTTTTACACAGCGAAAACACTTAGGGTTAACTTGACGAGCCTAGCATGTGCAGACATGGCCTCGGAACACGGAGACCGAAAGGTCGAGCATGACTCGTATGGTAGATACGATCAACATGAAGATGTTCACCGATGATGACTAGTCCGTCTCACGTGATGATCGGACACGACCTAGTTGACTCGGATCATGTGATCACTTAGATGACCAGAGGGATGTCTATCTAAGTGGGAGTTCATAAGATGAACTTAATTATCCTGAACATAGTCAAAAGACCTTTTGCAAATTATGTCGTAAGCTCGCGCTTTAGTTCCACTGTTTAGATATGTTCCTAGAGAAAATATAGTTGAAAGTTGATAGTAGCAATTATGCGATCAGTAGAAAGCTTATGTCCTTAATGCACCGCTCAGTGTGCTGAACCCCAACGTCGTTTGTCGATGTTGCGAACATCGGACATACACGTTTTGATAACTACGTGATAGTTCAATTAAATGGTTTAAGTAGAGGCACCAAAGACGTTTTCGAAACGTCGCGGAACATATGAGATGTTTCGAGGGCTGAAATTGGGATTTCAGGCTCGTGCCCACGTCAAGAGGTATAAGACCTCCGACGATTTTCTTAGCCTGCAAACTAAGGGAGAAAAGCTCAATCGTTGAGCTTGTGCTCAGATTGTCTGAGCACAACAATCACTTGAATCGAGTGGGAGTTGATCCTCCAGATGAGATAATGATGTTTCCCCAAAGTCATTGCCACCAAGCTGCTAGAGCTTCGTGATTAACTATAACATATCAGGGATAGATATGATGATCCTTGAAATATTCATGATGTTTGACACCGCGAAAGTAGAAATCAAGAAGGAGCATCAATTGTTGATGGTTGGTGAAACCACTAGTTTCAAGAAGGGCAAGGGAACAAAGGGATACTTCATGAAACGGCAATTCAGCTGCTGCTCTAGTGAAGAAACCCAAGGTTGAACCCAAACCCGAGACTAAGTGCTTCTGTAATAAGGGGAACAACCACTGGAGCAGCATTACCCTAGATACTTGGTAGATGAGAAGGCTGGCAAGGTCGATAGAAGTATATTGGATATACATTATGTTAATGTGTACTTTACTAGTACTCCTAGTAGCACCAGGGTATTGGATACCGGTTCGGTTGCTAAGTGTTAGTAACTCGAAATAAAAGCTACGGAATAAACGGAGACTAGCTAAAGGTGACCTGACGATATATGTTGGAAGTGTTTCCAAGGTTGATATGATCAAGCATCGCACGCTCCCTCTACCACTGAGATTGGTGTTTGCGTTGAGCATAGACATGATTGGATTATGTCTATCGCAATACGGTTATTCATTTAAGGAGAATAATGGTTACTCTATTTTTGAATAATACCTTCAATGGTCTTGCACCTAAAGGAATGGTTTATTGAATCTCGGTCGTAGTGATACACATTTTCATGCCAAAAGATATAAGATAGTAATGATAGTACCACTTACTTGTGGCACTGCCATGTAAGTCATAATGGTATAAAACGCATGAAGAAGCTCCATGTTGATGGATCTTTGGACTCACTCGTTTTTGAAAAGTTTGAGACATGCGAACCATGTCTATTGGTGTATATGCATGAAGAAACTCCATGCAAATGGGTCGTTCGGACTCACTTGATTTTGAATCACTTGAGATATGCAAATCATACCACATGGGCAAGATGACTGAAAAGCCTCATTTTCAGTAAGATGGAACAAGATAGCAACTTGTTGGAAGTAACACATTTTGATGTGTGCAGTCGAATGAGTGCTGAGGCATGCAGTGAATATCATTATGTTCTTACTTCACAGATGATTCGAGTAAATGTTGAGTATATTTACTTGATGAAACACAAGTCTGAATTATTGAATGGTTCAAGTAATTTCAGAGTGAAGTAGCAGATCATTGTGACAAGAGGATAAAATGTCTATGATATGATCATAGAGATGAATATCTGAGTTACGAGTTTTGGCACACAATTAAGACATTGTGGAAATTGTTTCGCAATTAATACCGCCTGGAACACCATAATGTGATGGTGTGTCCGAACATCATAGTTGCACCCTATTGGATATGGTGCGTACCATGATGTCTCTTATCGAATTACCACTATCGTTCATGGGTTAGGCATTAGAGACAACCACATTCACTTTAAATAGGGCACCACGTAATTCCGATGAGATGACACCGTATGAATTATGGTTTAGAGAAACCTAAGTTGTCGTTTCTTAAAAGTTTGGGGCTGCGACGCTTATATGAAAAAGTTTCAGGTTGATAAGCTCGAACCCAAAGCGGATAAAACGCATCTTCATAGGAAACCAAAAACAGTTGGGTATACCTCCTAATTCAGATCCGAAAGCAATATGGATTGTTTCTAGAATCGGGTCCTTTCTCGAGGAAAAGTTTCTCTCAAAAGAATTGAGTGGGAGGATGGTGGAGACTTGATGAGGTTATTGAACCGTCTCTTCAACTAGTGTGTGACAGGGCACAGG
This sequence comes from Triticum dicoccoides, assembly GCF_002162155.2. Classification (NCBI taxonomy): domain Eukaryota; kingdom Viridiplantae; phylum Streptophyta; class Magnoliopsida; order Poales; family Poaceae; genus Triticum; species Triticum dicoccoides. The sequence goes on along the minus strand of NC_041392.1, from coordinate 88,062,278 downwards.
GAGTTGTTCCTGTGGCACCTACACCAATTGAAGTGGAAGCTTATGATATTGATCATGAAACTTCGGATCAAGTCACTCCAAACCTCGTAGGATGACAAGGATGCGTACTACTTCAGAGTGGTACGTAATCCTGTCTTGAAGGTCATGTTGCTAGACAACAATGAACCTACGAGCTATGGAGAAGCGATGGTGGGCCCGGATTCCGATAAATGGCTTGAGGCCATAAAATCCGAGAGAGGATCCATGTATGAAAACAAAGTGTAGACTTTGGCAGAACGGCTCGATGGTCGTAAGGCTAATGAGTACAGATGGATTTCAAAAGGAAGACGGACAATGATGGTAAATGTCACCATTAAGAAAGCTCGACTTGACGTTAAGATGTTTTTCGACAAGTTCAAGGAGTTGACTACGATGAGATTTTCTCACTCGTAGCGATGCTAAGAGTCTGTTGGAATTATATTAGCGATTACTGCATTATTTATGAAATCTTGCAGATAGGATGTCAAAACATTGTTTCCTCGATGATTTTAATGAGGAAAGGTTGTATGTGATACAACCGGAAGGTTTTGTCAATCCCGAAAGATGCTAATAAGTATGCAAAGCTCCAGCAATCCTTCTAAGGACTGGAGTGAGCATCTCGGAGTTGGAATGTATGCTTTGATGATGATCAAAAATTTTGGGTTTGTACAAAGTTTATGAGAAACTTGTATTTCCAAAGAAGTGAGTGGGAGCACTATAGAATTTCTGATGAGTATATGTTGTTGACATATTGTTGATCAGAAATGACGTAGAATTTCTGGAAAGCATATAGGTTTATTTTGAAAGTGTTTTTCAATGGAAAGCCTGGATTAAGCTACTTGAACATTGAGCATCAAGATCTATAAGGATAGATCAAAATGCTTAATAATACTTTCAAATGAGCACATACCTTGACATGATCTTGAAGGTGTTCAAGATGGACCAGTCAAAGAAGGAGTTCTTGCCTGAGTTGTAAGGTACGAAGTTAAGACTTAAAGCTCGACCACGGCAGAATAGAGAGAAAGGACGAAGGTCGTCCCCTATGCTTAAGACGTAGGCTCTTCAGTATGCTATGCTGTGTACCGCACCTGAAGTGTGCCTTGCCATGAGTCAGTCAAGGGGTACAAGAGTGATCCAAGAATGGCTCACAGGACAGCGGTCAAAGTTATCCTTAGTAACTAGCGGACTAAGGAATTTTCTCGATTATGGAGGGGGTAAAAGAGTTCGTCGTAAAGGTTACGACGATGCAAGCTTGACACCTATCCGGATAGCTCTGAGTAGAGAGACCGGATACATATAATGGAGCAATAATTTAGAATAGCTCCAAGTAGAACAGTTGTTTGGAATAGCTCCAAATAGAGCGTGGTAGCTGCATCTAGGAGATGACATAGAGATTTGTAAAGCACACACGGATCTGAAAGGTTCAGACCCGTTGACTAAAACCTCTCTCACAAGCAACATGATCAAACATAAAACTCATTGAGTGTTAATCACATAGTGATGTGAACTAGACTACTGACTCTAGTAAACTCTTGGGTATTAGTCACATGGCGATGTGACCTGTGAGTGTTAATCACATGGCGATGTGAACTAGATTATTGACTCTAGTGCAAGTGGGAGACTGTTGGAAATATGCCCTAGAGGCAATAATAAAAGTATTATTATTATTATATTTCCTTGTTCATGATAATTGTCTTTTATTCATGCTATAACTGTATTATCCGGAAATCGTAATACACGTGTGAATACATAGACCACAATATGTCCCTAGTGAGCCTCTAGTTGACTAGCTCGTTGTGATCAACAGATAGTCATGGTTTCCTGGCTATGGACATTGGATGTCGTTGATAACGGGATCACATCATTAGGAGAATGACGTGATGGACAAGACCCAATCCTAAGACTAGCACAAAAGATCGTGTAGTTCATTTGCTAGAGCTTTGCCAATGTCAAGTATCTCTTCCTTTGACCATGAGAGCGTGTAACTCCTGGATACCGTAGGAGTGCTTTGGGTGTATCAAACGTCACAACGTAACTGGGTGACTATAAAGGTGCACTACAGGTATCTCCGAAAGTATCTATTGTTTTATGCGGATCGAGACTGGGATTTGTCACTCCGTGTAAACGGAGAGGTATCTCTGGGCCCACTCGGTAGGACATCATCATATGCGCAATGTGACCAAGGAGTTGATCACGGGATGATGTGTTACGGAACGAGTAAAGTGACTTGCCGGTAACGAGATTGAACAAGGTATTGGATACCGACGATCGAATCTCGGGCAAGTAACATACCGATAGACAAAGGGAATTGAATATTGATTAAGTCCTTGACATCGTGGTTCATCCGATGAGATCATCGTGGAACATGTGGGAGCCATCATGGGTATCCAGATCCCGCTGTTGGTTATTGACCGGAGAACGTCTCGGTCATGTCTACATGTCTCCCGAACCCGTAGGGTCTACACACTTAAGGTTCGATGACGCTAGGGTTATAAAGGAAGTTTGTATGTGGTTACCGAATGTTGTTCGGAGTCCCGGATGAGATCCCGGACGTCACGAGGAGTTCTGGAATGGTCCGTAGGTAAAGATTTATATATGGGAAGTCCTATTTTGGCCATCGGAAAATGTTCGGGATTTTTGGTATTGTACCGGGAAGGTTCTAGAAGGGTCCGGAGTGGGGCCCACCTGCATGGGGGGACCCACATGGACGTGGGTAGTGGGGGCAAGGCCCCACACCCCTGGTCAAGGCGCACCAAGATCCCCCCTTAGAAGGAATAAGATCATATCCCGAAGGGATAAGATCAAGATCCCTAAAAAGGGGGGATAACAATCGGTGGGGAAGGAAATAATGAGATTTCTTTCCTCCCACCTTGCCAACGCCCCAATGGACTTGGAGGGCAAGAAACCAGCCCCTCCACCCCTATATATAGTGGGAGGCGCATGGGAGCTATACACGAAGTTCTGGCACAGCCCTACCTCTCTTCCTACTCCTCCTCTCCCATGGTGCTTGGCGAAGCCCTGCTGGATTGCCACGCTCCTCCACCACCACCACGCCGTTGTGCTGCTGTTGGATGGAGTCTTCCTCAACCTCTCCCTCTCTCCTTGCTGGATCAAGGCGTGGGAGACGTCACCGGGCTATACATGTGTTGAACGCGGAGGTGCCGTCCGTTCGGCACTAGGATCATCGGTGATTTGAATCACGACGAGTATGACTCCATCAACCCCGTTCACTTGAACGCTTCCGCTTAGCGATCTACAAGGGTATGTAGATGCACTCTCTTTCTACTCGTTGCTGGTCTCTCCATAGATAGATCTTGGTGGCACGTAGGAAAATTTTGAATTTTTGCTACGTTCCCCAACAGGGAGTTCTTCTGCCCCCAGTCCGTCTAGCTCGTCTACGGTCGCCTGGGCGGCGCACAGGTTCTCGAGTGGAGTGGCGTAGACTGGGCGGTCGACTCCTAGCGTATCGGCGACGACAGCGTCGCGCTGTCTGACAACGCCGGCCCGGCTGGGCCCGCCTGGGGGCGGCGTGCCAAAGGCGGCGCGGTCGACCTCGCGTCGGTGGGCCTCAGCGAGGCGTCTCATGGAAACCAACTTCCGGCCCTCCACGAGGAGGGCGAGGCAGCGAGCCTCCAGTGCTTCAGCGTCGGCATCGGCCGGGAGGGGGATGGACAAGTCATGGACCGCCGCGTGCGGGGCGTCGTGGGCGCTCTCATCAGAAGCGCCGCCGTGGCTGATGACCATCACCTCGGTGGTGACAGCGTCGCAGCCATCGGCCCGGGGAAGCGGGTCATTGTAGACCACGACATCGGTGGGGAAAGTGTTGAGTGAGGCCGTGTCGGAGTCGACAGGCATCGGATCGGTGGAGCCAACCGACTCCAAGTCCACAGCGGGCTCGCCGGAGACGTGGAGCTGGCCGAGGAGGTTGACGAGGTGGTCGGTGCCCGCGTTGGAGGTGAGCTCGTCGGAGATGAGGGTCTTGTCAAGGAGATCGGCGAGGCCGCTCGCCGCACAGGCGTTGGTGACGCCTTGCAGCGTGTCGTGGCAAGCGCCATCGGGCGTGCCGGGCTGGCTACGCTCGCGGGGGAGGAAGAGGGTTCCCGTCCAGAACAGGTCTCAGAACGACGGTGCACCTGGCCCCACGGTGGGCACCAAATGTCAGGTGGTAAGTGCGACATATGCCAACGGGTGGCTTATCATTGTGGGAACCAGTAAGACGTCGCCGGTGCCTGGAAACGGGATGAGGCGAAGACATGCACGCCGGCGAATCTTACCCAGCTTCGGGGCTCTCCGTGGAGATAACACCCCTACTGCTGCTCTGCGGGGTCTCCGCATGATCACTAGATGAATAAGTAGCTACACGATGCTCCTTGAGCTGTTTGGGCGAGAGGAGGAAGAAGGGCACGGCTCGCTCTCTTCTCCTTCCTATGTGGTGTCTAAAACTAGCAGGGATCGACCCTTTGCATGGGTGTCCCGGGGGGTTTATATAGGCCTACCCCCCGGGGGTACAATGGTAATCCGGCTGGGCGTGGGCCCCAGCCGTCTGTGTCTACACTCGCCGGCTTCTGCGCCGACTGCTGGGGCCCACCGGCTGGTGGGTCCCGCCGGTTGCCGGCTCCTTGGTCGACAGGCAGGCCCCATTGTCCAGGGCCTTGTCGGGGGCTGGTTACTATTGCTCAATCTTGGTGACGAGGGCTTCGCCGAGGTGGGCGTGGCTACAGTGCCGCCGTCCGGCGGGTGATCGCTGTAGCCTCACTGTGTCTTGTCTCCTTAATGGGGCGTCTACTTCGAGGGAAGTGGCAAGCCGGCTATGGAGAGCCGGCTTTGTCTTGGGCCGACTGGGGGAGGCCTGGCCGCCTTCAGGTGTCTCTCTGCCCGAAGGGGCCCACCGCCCGTGGGCCGCGCTGGTAGCCCGTCGTGGATGACATCAGGGTCAACGTGGCAACAGTGCTGCGCCGGACGGGTCATGGCCACCCGTACGGCGCACTGTGCCAGGCGTGCTCCGGGATTCGGGGTGGCAGGCTTCACTGTAGCCACGCCCCGTCACATCGCCGTTATGTGGATGCAGACTTTGAGGGTACGATCTTGACCGCTTTGTGGGAGCCGGCTTTTTGGAGTCGGCCTTCTCGCGGCCGGCTTCTCGGAGCCGGCCCTCCCGCGGCTTTCTTCATGAGGGCTGAAGTCGGGCCGCCTTCCGATAGCCGGCCTGGGAGACAGCCGGCAAGGGGAAGGCCGCCCCGTGTTTTGGATTCTTGAGGGCCGAATCGGCTCGTAATTTTTTCAGAAGGGTCAGGGGGAGCCGGCTAGGCTACCCATGGTTATTTACTCCGACATCGTGCCTCATCACTCGGATTGCCTGAATAGATTTGACTTGGATTTCCCGAGTAGATTTCACTCAGATTACCCGAATGGATTCCACTCGGCCGCTCTTCGTCAGCTATACTTCGTTCAGCTGCACGCTCTGGTTCTTGGTCTTCGTCACTAGTCAAACTTTCTTGGCCATATAACTTTGCTCTTGATGCTCATCAATTTCTTTGGCACGGAACTCATAGGGCAGCATGTAAGCTCCCTCACATCCAGAAAAATCGAGCACGGCCAATTTGTTGCGTTTACCGTTCTTTTGCTTGGTGAAGCTTGCATCTTCTATTTTGGTACACGCAGCAATAACTGGCTTGATGCACTCGGCTCCAGCGGCTTTAGCCAGTGATGCACTCGGCTGACACGATGCACTCGACTGGCTCGATGCAACGCACTCGGCCTTAAACGTCTCAGTGGTCAATTTGGTTTCAATTGAATCCACCATTGTCTTCTCACAAAAGGAACTGTTCAACTCAGCTGTAGACGACTTAGTCATATTTGACTCAGTTTCAACCGAATCAACCGTATTAGCCGAGTGAACCCTTTCTTGACGATTTTCTTGCAAATATTCCACTCCACGTTTCTTCTTGAGTGCTTCATAAGCATGTCGATATTCTGCTGGTAATTCCTCAAGAGTTGGCGTAGTAAATTCGTTGACGCTATTCCCTGTGAGCTTTGGCTTGATCTTGTCCACTTGGGCCACATGTTTTTCTTTAAACTCAGCCCTGCTTGGATCAGCTTGCCCCCCAGTACTTTTAGGATCTTTCGGCAATGAATTGATGTTGCCGAAATTTTGCGATTGTATAGGGGTGTATAACATGCTGCAATGATAGGTGAAGACATGTGCACTGTTGTTGAATATTTTCTCATGCCAATTTGATCAATCGGTAACACTTCATCTTCTTTCAAAACCCTAGCTTTTATTGCCTCATAATCAGGAACCAAACCTTTATCATGTTGCTCAAGGAAAAAGGTGGTAATCTTCTTATTTTGCGCTAAGATTTTTAACGCAGCCAAAGTCACCTCATCTCCTGCAATATTAGACACATACACTCCTGTAGAATCTCCATTCACTCGGCCATAAAAGTGAGCCGAGTCATGAATACTTTTAGTTGCATATGATGCTGAACAATTAATATTATGAGGTGTATTATATGATGACTGAGGATAACCGTCCAAATAGCTAATGGAAGCATGGCCGATTGCCTCATTCATCGGCATGTTTGGGGATAAACCCGCATATTGCGAGTTGGCTACCGATGGATAAAACTGTGAGATGCCCTCCTGCACATGAGGTGTCATATCTTGATCACTCGAACAAATTGTGTTGTTCATCGGCATATTGAAAGATGTTGTCGATGCACGAAAGTTCAGATTCATAAGTTGCATGTCGCGATTATGTAAATTCCAAGTTTCTCCAACAGAATAACTAGTCGGCCTTTGCTCGTTAGGGCTAGCCGACATGACATGTCCATTGAAAGATCTAGCAACATCAACATAATGGCTATTTGCATCTACGTAAGGAGATTGATGATACATGTTACCGTTGTAGATTGCAGCCGCTCGATGACGCTCTCCTCGTAGCAAGAACAGGCTGGAGACTATTCAAAGCTTCGTCCCCAGCGGAGTTGCCAAAAAGTGTGTTGACACACGAACACTTCACGTCTACCCTCGGCGCCGGGGGTGATGCACCGCAGCTCACGTCGAAGGAGACCCGACCGACAGCGCGATACGCAAGACAGTCAGCGGGCGCTTTTGAAAAACCGAAACCTCACACGCCCCGGAGGGACCCCGTCAGGGAGTGCGGCGGCTATGGGCTGCCCTAGGTCAATTCGCTTGCCCCTAGAGCCTCGTGGATCGCTGCCCTCCAACGCGAAGAACGAACGAAGAACGAGAAAGAAAGATACAAGGGTAGGGGATAAAGATAGATGAACACAAAAGTGTAATAGATTGATTGGTTCGATTGGTGTTATTCAATCGGTCATCACCCCCAACATATATAAGAGGCGGCTGGACTTCATGTACAAGAAAAGGATTCATCTAGGCTTTCCTTACAAAAAAAATTACATCAATTCACGTCCTAGAGTCCTAGTTCTATTCCAACTCGGATTCAGTCTGAATCTGGCCCAACTTCTGTCTTCCTCCTTGCGTGGACCGCCTAGCTTGCATATGACCTCCGATCAAGACGGTCCAAATATGAAACTTGTGCGCCTCAATGAGACTAACAATTCTTATGTTGAACACTTTTCCAAATAAGACCATCTTGAATATTCTACGAAGTCATCTTTAATATCCAGTTGGACTCGGTCATGTAACGGACTGGATTGTCCGAGTCTCGTAGCGAACTTACAGGCCGTATACTATCTCAGATGATAATGACTCCAAAACCAAAGTTCACCGTTTTAATGATGCGCACAACTTCCGTGTTGATCACTTTTCCATCCGAGGTCATCTGGATTACCTTTCGGGCACATCTTCAGTTTCACTCGGATCCGAGCTCATCCACTCGAATATTAGAGTTTTTCGTCCGACTGGACCTTTTCACTCGGATGTTAGAGTCTTTCACTCGGAAGACAATCTTTCACTCGGATGACTAATTTCACTCGGAAGACAATCTTTCACTCAGATGACTATATTTCACTCGAAAGGCAATATCTTACTCGAACGTCAAGTTTTCATTCCGACGGTAATCTTTTCACTCGGAATAACTTCACTCAGATAATAATTTCACTTGGATTACTATATTTTCACTTGGAAGCCAATCTTTTACTTGGTCGATAAGTTTTCACTCGACCTTTTACTCGATCGGTAGGTTTTCACTCGGATGGTAAACTTTTCACTCGGATTTCCCGACTGAAAACACGGCCTGATCTTGATTTGCCTCTCCAGGTTACATACGATCTCGGATTGAGACAAATTTTATATGAAAAACGATCGGCTCGACGAGACAAAACTTTTTTGTGTTGAAGGTTTTTCGATTCAAGGCCGCCTTGATGGCCGAATTACTCGCGCAACCTATCAGACAAGTGTCTGGCACCTCGCGCCATATTTCCGTTGAGATTCGGTCTGCAGTGTATTGCCTCTAACTTTTGCATCAAAATGGATTGGCTCGACGAGACGAAGACAATTCCTTAAGAGTGCTCCTTCATCTGAGGTCATCTTGAAGACGGGATTGGCCAAAAACCACTCGAAACATTGAATTATGACACTCGGAGTATAGTTTCGGTCCGTAAGATAAGGTCGAATGAATATAACCGAAACATCAAAGTTGTCCCACTCGGCGACGTGAATCTTTTCATGCTGAAAACCCGTTCACTTGAGACCATCTTCATTGTAATCTATATCTTGCCAAAATCAGGTGTCAACATCGTCCAACAATGCGTAAGAGTCAATTGTGATAGCCTGGCTTATTAGAGATGATAGACTACTCATATCGATAAGGAATTCCTTTTTTCCGGGAGCCCATTCAGAAAAACTCCAAAGTTAAGCATGCTCAGCTTGGAGTAATTTCAGGATGGATGACCGACCGGGAAGTTACTCCCGGGTGCGCACGAGTGAGGACAAAATGTGCAGAAAAGACAAGTATTAATATGTGGGGCCAGTCTAGATACCGCTAGGAGTAACGACCACCGGCGGATGTGTCCGGGGCGTTACATGAATGGCTTGTCATTGTGCCGGGCCTTGAACGCTTTCAAAGATTAAAATGCCTACACAACCAACAACAATTAAACATGCAAACATATAGAAGGCTGAAGTGTCGTGGCCGTAGCAACAAAAGAACTAGGATGAGGAGAGCATACCATGTCCCTAATGCCGAGACCACTCACGAGCCGTGCTTCAACGCTCTTAAGTGCGGCACAATACTTGTTGCATTCTTGTTGGATGAACAACCACCTCTTTTGAATGGATGTGATGCCATGATCGCTCGTGAATTGGTAGGACACAAACAAATTTCTTTCATGAAATGTTTTGTGAACTCTTGTCCAAAAAACAAGTCCCTTTTGTTGCGCACCGGTCCTCGGATCTTGACTAATATCGATCCAACTTTGGCAAATCAACTTGTCCTCTTCTTGCGAGTATGAACCCGTACGAATGCACTTCTTCCTCTTTTGTGCTTCCGCTCTTTGGGTGAGCTTAGCGATGAACAATGGCTCACCCCCAATAGCAATGCCTTCTTCTTCATCATCATCACCTTCGTAATAGATGTCATCATCTTCATGCCACGAGTCACCATGGTCGTAGTCAGCATGGTCGTGGGCCTCATTGTCTTCATCGGTAACGTACTGGGCGTGGCCATCCTGACTTTTGGTCTCGTTGGGATCGTAGGCACCGCCATGTCCACCCTCGTAGATGACATCCTCCATGAACTGGTTGTAGAAGGGGTCGTCGACCATTGGCATTGGTGTTGGCATTTCGTCGAACAGGACGCGGGGCGATGACATGGTGCCCGTAGACGGCGGTCGTGCTTGCTTTCTTTGCATCTCGACGGACGGCCGACCGCCGCTGCTGGACCCCGGCGTGACATTGAGGTCGATGACGGCTGAGTGGCGCGGGATGGACGACGCGATCACACCAACGTCCGGCGACCCCGAAAAACGGGTCTGGCCATCGTGCCTTGGCGGAGGAAAACCGGGCAAGACCTGCGTGCTCCGCGACATCGGTGAGGGGCAGTGCGGAGGCCTGGCGACTGATGAGCCTGTGCTCGCCGGGCCTACGGCCGCTGCAGAGAAACCCGTTGGATGGCAAATCCCAAGCATGAAGAGGGCGTGCGTGATGTCCTCCTTCTCGTCGACCTCGGCCTTGCGACGTGCGGCCTGCACCGGTTCGCGCTCGGCGGCGAACTTGGCTGCGGCATTCTTGCCCTTGACGACCGCCCTCCGGTTCCTCCTCTTCGCCGATTCCACGTCCATCTTTGCGAGCTCCGTCGGCGTGCATTCCGCCCGCGGCTTTCTTGGACCCTTGGCCGTCTTCTTCTTCACCTTTCTGGGCGGGGTCGAAGGCAAGGCCGCTGAAATTCGGCGGGGCATCGGCCATGGACAGGGGAGGGTGGTGGGCGGGACGTGGGAGGTTTTGCGAAGAAATGGCGCAAAATGGGGCGCTGGGGTGGTGTTTTTTGCCACCGACAGGCGGGCCGGGGAAGGACAAGCGCGCGCGTGCCGACTCTCCATGCGCTATCCGTTTAACCCGAAAAACGGCCTAAAATTGGACCATGGATTGGTCGAAAGCGGACATAAAACGGATAAAAGTCCATTTCACGCCCGCGCGTTGAGCCGTCTGGTACAAACGCACCCGGACAGAGTGGGGTTGCGCGCCGGAGTTGGCCTAATAACCCAGGCAACGCACGAGCGGCACGATGCACCCAGCACTGTATGTTTGGGCGTGCCAGTCGTGGCGTTGCGGATCAGGCTGAGCTGATGGCAGACGTTTTTCCCCGAAAAAACTGAGAGCCCCCGCACGGGCGATTAGGGTTTCGGTGGAGATAGGCGGCGCTCGTCGGCATCTCGCCGGCAAGGCGCGTGAGGGTAGGGCTGGGGATGTCTACGTCCGCGGCTCCTAGTACGGGGAAGACGGGGTCTGCATCGCCACGGGCGGCTAGAGCCCAGATGGAAGAGGCGATGGGCAGATTGGATCTCACGGAAGAGGAGGCCACACCCTTGGTGGTTGATGACCTGGAGGATGAAGCGCAGCAGAAGTGGGCAATTGCCGGCAAGGTCCTCCACCGCAAGGTGCTCCACGTCCAGACGATAGAGAGTGCTCTAAGGCCGGCATGGGGAAACCCTAGAGGTTTGAGCTTCAGGCCAGCAGGAGAGAATATGTTCGTGGCGGAGTTCGAGAACCGTCGCGTTCGTGATCGGGTACGAGATGGATCTCCGTGGCACGTCAGCCGAAACGCGGTGATTCTCACTGATTTTGAGGATTACATGCGACCATCAGAGCTTAAGTTTGATAGATTACAATTGTGGGCTAGGGTTCTAAACCTGCCCTTCAATATGCAGAACACAATTCAAGGACTAGAGGTTGCGAAACAAATTGACAAGAATATCACCTCGGTTCAGTTCGATCCCATTGGGGGTTTCTTGAGAGCTAGAGTCACAATTGATGTCACAAAACCACTGAGAAGATGGATATTGATTGACTCAGCAAAAAGGCAAAGTCGGGACTGGTATGATGTTCAGCACGAACAGGTTCCAAATTTTTGTTTTTCATGTGGCCGTCTTGGTCACTCGGATATGGTGTGCCCTACACCCGGTACGCGAGATGAAAACGGAGACTGGCCTTTCAAAACAAGTCTGCGTGCGCTAGAAGATAGGAAGCCTACTGCCTCAGGTGAGAGTTCGTCAAAGGAACCACAAAGCTCAAGTAATCGAAAGAAAGATACACCTCCTCCCAACAAGAAGGCAGGTGTTAGTACCGAGGTCAACTCCCCGGTTAAAAGGAAGGATAATCAGAATAAAAGAAAGGGAGGACCGCAGCAGAGTCAATTGTATCGCAAAGTGGACACAATGGAGCTTCCAAGAACAGAAGTTGTTAAAGTTACAGATGCAGCTACTGCTACTGATCTGGTGTTGTTCAAAGCAGCAGGGAAAGGACACTCAAGTGGAGCAGGGGAAGGGGGTGAGACAGGTCTGGTTGAGCCTGATCTGAAGAAGAAGAAACCAACCCCTCCGTCGTCTGAAAATTCGGCAGCGGCTGCTAGTCAGCCCTGCCCGACCCAATGAGCTGTTTAAGTTGGAACTGCCGGGGGCTTGGGAACCCCGAGGCAGTTCGTGAGCTTCGCAAAATAGTGAAGCAAGAAGGGCCTGCCCTAGTTTTTGTTATGGAGACAAAGATTAGGGGGAAAAGGGTGGAAGAGCTACGTCACACTCTTGGTTTGGCGGGCTGCTTTGCAGTGGATAGTGTTGGGCTCAGTGGTGGAATTGGACTTTTTTGGTCCAATGAAGTTGTTGTGGAGTTAAAAAATTTCAGTTCGGGACATATCGATGCGATGGTCCGGAAAGCTGATCATAACTCTCCTGATTGGAGATTTACGGGGTTCTATGGAGCCCCGCGCAGTGAGGACAGACATCATAGCTGGCGGTGTCTTCGCACTCTATATGCCATTCAACATCACGCATGGCTGTGTGTGGGGGATTTCAACGAAACGTTGTATGGAATAGAGCACTTCAGTCGATCACCTAGACCAGAGAGTCAAATGCGTGCATTTCGGGAGGTGTTGGATGATTGTGCCTTGCAGGATTTGGGCTATTCCGGTGTACCTTACACATGGGATAACAGGCAGGCGGGTTCTGCTAATGCAAAAGCAAGGCTTGATCGAGGTGTAGCTCATTCTGAATTCTTGCAGCGCTTTGAGCTAGCTCGGGTACGTAACATAAGTGCTATAGAATCAGATCATTGCTTTGTGCTTGTGGAGACTCGAGTTCCAGTCGATAGAAGAGGTCCACGTCAGTTTCGTTATGAGAACGTATGGCAGTCCCATGCTGATTATGATAGAGTTGTTGCAGATTTGTGGCGCAGAAATCATTCAGGACAGGGACTTGCTTCGATCTCAGCCACTTTGCAGTGCATGCAAGTGGAGCTGGGTACATGGGGAGCACGTGAGTTTGGGTGCTTGGCGAAAACAGTTAAAAAACTTCAGAAAAAGCTCGAGCTGCTGCGTGCACAGGCGGTCAGAACGGGGCCGTCAGAAGAAGAGAAGGCCACGGTAATTAAGCTTCGCGAAGCACTTCGTCAGGAAGAAGTGTGGATGCGACAGCGATCATGTGTTCCCTGGCTGCGTGAAGGCGACAGAAATACGAAGTATTATCAGGCTCAAGCAGCTCAGCGGAAGAGAATGAATCGGATCTCACATCTTCAACGTGAGGATGGTTCTATTTGTGCAACGGATGAAGATGATAAAGCCGAGGTTCAGTCGTTTTATCAAGCTTTGTATACTTCCCAAGGATATAATCCTATGGATACACTACTACAGTACGTTCCAGAATGGGTGACTGACGATATGAATAGCTCCCTGGATAAGCTGTATGTGGCTGAGGAGGTGAGGGCAGCCCTGTTTCAGATGGCGCCGTCCAAAGCTCCGGGAGTTGATGGTTTTACAGCAGGTTTTTTCCAGAGGCATTGGGAACTAATTCAGGGTGATCTTGTTCCAGCCATCTTGGATTTTGTAAATGGAGGGGAGCTTCCGCCGGGGTTTAATGATACTTCAATTACGTTAATACCAAAGGTACGCCATCCCCAGTCCATTAAGCAGTATCGTCCCATCTCGTTGTGTCCGATGCCATATAAGATTGCTGCCAAAATGATTACAAACCGGCTTAGAGAATGGATGGACACAGTAGTGGGAGAGGAGCAAAGTGCCTTTATCCCTGGTCGCTTGATAACTGACAATGTGCTTGTTGCATTCGAGAGTGTTCATGCGATGAGGAGAAGGAAGAAAGGAAAAAATTACTCGTGTGCAGTAAAGTTGGACATGATGAAAGCTTACGACCATGTGGAATGGCATTATCTGGAAGCAGTCATGGTCAAACTTGGTTTCAGTATGAATTTTGTTCGTCTAATCATGAAATGTGTTTCTTCGGTCAGGTTCACAGTTCGTGTCAATGGCGAGCTATTACCATATTTCACCCCTTCGAGGGGTTTTCGGCAAGGGGACCCGGTGTCGCCCTTTCTGTTTCTACTCCGCGCTGAAGGTCTCACATCTCTACTCAAGTTTTATGGAGGGGCACATGTTGATAGAGGGATTCGTGTTTCCTTTCGAGCGCCATGGGCAGTCAATCATGCAAAGAGTGCAATTTTCTTCTCCCCCAATACCCCATCAGACAGGAGGGCGGCGGTTAAACAAGTTCTGCAGATTGTGGTGGAAGCGTTCACAGAGAGATATTTGGGCCTCCCTACTGCAGTTGGGAGGATCACCAGCGGAACTTTTGAACACATGGGGGAGAGAGCAAGGAGTAAGATGTATGGTTGGGCGGAGCGCTTGCTAGCTTGTGCTGGGAGAGAGACACTCTTGAAATCTGTCATTCAGGCCATCCCCACATTCAGCATGAGTTGTTTTCGTCTGACTAAGAAGGTTTGCAAGAATTTGACGTCTTGTATGGCGAGATTTTGGTGGAGTGGATCTCTTGATAGACGGTCGATGCACTGGGTATCTTGGGATGAACTTGCATCTCCAAAAGTTTCAGGTGGAATGGGGTTTCGTGACCTGCAACTCTTCAACTTGGCTCTTCTAGGGAAACATGGATGGTGATTCATAACTAATCCAGACTCCCTATGTGCTCGTGTCATGAAAGGCCGTTATTTCCCTGATGGACAGTTCATGCAGGCTTCGGTGCCGCGAGCCTCATCGGCTATTTGGCGGGCAATCGTTGCAGGTCGAGAGGCACTGCAGACCGGGCTGTTGAGACGAGTTGGTAATGGTCAGAGTATATCGATTTGGGAAGATAAGTGGATCCCTGGTCTTGACTCTTTGAGTCCATCGGTGATGCCGGGAGGCACTACACTGGCTACTGTGAATGAGTTGATTGATGAAGAGAACTGGACCTGGCGCCGGGATCTGATTCGGAATGTTTTTATCCCTCCGGAAGCTGATGCTATTCTCAATATACCACTACGACATGGGGGTGGAGAGGATTTTATTGCTTGGGCTCATGAAAAGAATGGCAACTACTCTGTCAAATCTTCGTACCGTGCTCTCGTGACTCGCAACGAGCGTCTAGCTCTAGAGGAAGGGACGGTTCTTAGCACTTCACAGACTGATGGACAGATGTGGAAGCGTCTTTGGAAGCTCAATGTGCTGCCTAAAGTTCGGGTATTCTGGTGGAGAGTTGTTCGACAGCTTCTTCCGGATGAATGCACCTTACGGCGTAGGCATATACAACAACTTGGCAGATGCAAAGTTTGTTTGGCTATGGACGAGGATTTAATGCACGCTCTAGTGCATTGCTCGCACGCAAAGATGTTCTGGGCGGAGGCTTATTCATGGCTGGGTGTAGTCCGGCCATGTCTACACCCAGGAACTTGGTCGCGAGACATATTATGTGATGACAAGTACACAGATGTATAGAGGTCGCAGCTGATCTCCGTTATGTGGGCAATATGGCATTCCAGGAACAGAATTACACATGATGGTGACAGGCTCGATCCGGTTACAACGATTCGGCGCATCAAGGAAGACTTGGCTGTCTTAGAGATACCGCGGTCGTGTGCATCAGTGCTGCCAGGCCATGGGTGGAGACCCCCTGATCCAGGCGTCATAAAGGTTAACACTGATGCGGCTATGTGTATGGACACGGACAAATGTGGTGCGGGAGGAGTTGCTCGCTCCAATACCAGTTTGCTGGGTGCATGGTCAAAACCCCACCATGGGGTCACGGATCCTTTCATTGGTGAGACACTAGCACTGAGAGATGGAGTCATCTTTGCCAAACTTCGTGGTTTCTCACATGTGATTATGGAAACCGATTGCCTAGAGGTGGTGAACCTCTGGAATTCTCGTCACAATAGTCGGTGTGTTGTGGCACCGGTACTAGTAGAAATTGGAGAGCTAGCTTCCTCTTTTACTTATTTTTGTATCCAACATGTAATGAGGTCAGCCAATGTACCGGCACATCTTTGTGCAAAGCGAGCTAGCACATTGACGGTCACCGAGAGTTGGACTGATGATAGACCACCTTTCCTGCTCACTAGCCAGCCTTTTGGCTGATGATGCTAGGAGTTCGTTTGTTGAATAAAGCTCTCAAGTTTGAATGCAAAAAAAAAATAAAAAAAATAAAAAAAAGAGCTGATGGCAGAGCGCGCACGCACGCGCGTACGGCTGAGGCCCAGACGGACACCAGGTCCCAGTACCAGGAGAGGACCGTATGGCTGCCCGGAGATCAACCTGGCAGGAGCAGGAGAGGGAAATCGAGCCAGGAACAACTCGTACGTTCAGGGACGTCATGGAGCGGTGCACGGCGCGCCGGGCGGACCCGCACCCGCACCCGCGCGAGCGAACTCGTAGGCAGGCGGCACGGAGACGAGAAATGGAGCTTGAAGGAATCGGCATCAGCTCAACCACAATCGTCTTCCTTCTCGCCCGCCGTGACACGGACGGATCCTTGATTCTTCTTGTCTTCTGCTCACATCAGACGATAGGAGAGGGATCGAAGGGAAGAACAAACTCAAAGGCCATGTCTTGCCGATAAGCAGGCCCGGGTTCGTTCCCTCGAGTGGCCTGTTGATGCAACACAAAATCAAAAATATGGCCCCGTGACCACAGCCTCAGTTCGCCGGCGCTTTGCCCGAAGCGGACAGCAAAGAACACGGTGCCAATCTTGCTCAGGCAGCAATGTTTGTTGAGCCCTTGCATAAATCTAAAGCACCTGACACGAAATCTCACAACATGACGAGAAAGCCTAACCTCACCGTTTCAAGGAGACGACAGGAATCATTCCGGCCAAAGCTCCGTCGACTACATCTAGACAGACGAATTCAAAGAAAAGCGCTGCCATCCGTCCGAGCACCGCACTTGCGATGACTAAAAAAAACCCTAAACTAAACTATTAACCAAAGCGGAGGCACCAGGAGTCTGCCGGATCGGCAGGCAAAGAGAACACGAATCCACGAGCTTGCCGGTGAAGCCTGAAGAGAAGAATCTGCCTTAACCGTTTAGGGTCAGGGAAGAAAAAACAAGATGATCTTCGTGGCATAGCACCTGCGTTTTGTATCAAAGATGACAAATTTATTAGATAGCCCAAAAGATAAGGAAATCGGATATGCATGAAAACGAAAACCAACATTCCAAAGAAACCGATGAAAACCATTAGAAAAAGATGTTTTGAAGTTTCGGAAAAACCTGGAAAAAAAATACGGGACATTAAGAGGATGATGTTTTATTGCCGCACAAAATTTCAAGTTGAAACAAATTATAATATGTGAGCTACGAAAAAGACCAAATCGGCGTTGAATAGCGCCGAACAATATGTGACTATTCAGGACAGAATTTGTCTTTTTCATAGCTTACATCTCGTAATATGTTTCAATTTAAAATTTTGTGTGGCAAAAAAAAATCACCCTTTTAACATCCCGTATTTTTTTTTGGATTTTTTTGAAACTTCAAAATATGGTTTCTAGAAAGTTCTTATTGAATTGGTTTTCGTATGACATTCTCCCATGAAGTGTGATGTTCTCCCATGAATGTCCACGTAGAGGATCTTTCTACCATACCGTGTCTCTACTCTGCTTCACCTTTGAGCACACGAAGCAGCCACGACCACCTTTGCCGCCCCGGCGGTTCTACTGGTCAGCTTGCTTGCTCGGCCGCATAAAAACACGTGTTTTGTCACACACGACAACATCCTCCGCTTGAGCCTTCCCGCACGGCTCACCCAAATAGCCTGGACTCATCCCCCGAGCGCCTTGCGAGCCACCGCCGGGAGAGGACCAAGAAGCCACCCACTCCGAGAAGCCCGCTCAGCTCAAAAGCGCCGCCCGCCCGGGGAGCTCCCCCGCACGCAATGAGCGGCGCACTGCCCGCACCACACCGGCCAACGACGACCAGCAGGTGGAGATGCTGCTAGCCGCGACGGCCTGCTGCTTCCTCGCCGACGAGGCCAAGAAGAGCCAGGACGGCGGCGGCGGGGGCGGGGGAGGGGGCGGGGGAGGAGGAGGGCTGGGGATTAGCCCGGTGGTCCTGGTCGTGGTGCTGGTGCTGGCGGCGCTCGTGTTCGTCTCCGGCCTGCTGCACCTGCTGGTCCGGTTCCTGCGGTGGCGCGCCCGCGCGCGCACCGGGGCGACGGAGGATGGGGGCAGCGAGGTGGACGGAGGAGGCGGAGGCCGGGGGGCTGGGGAGGAGTCGGCGCTGCAGCGGCAGCTGCAGCAGCTGTTCCACCTGCACGACTCCGGGCTGGACCAGGCCGTCATCGACGCGCTGCCGGTGTTCCTCTACGGGGAGGTGGTGGTCGGCGCGGGCGCCAAGGAGCCGTTCGACTGCGCGGTGTGCCTGTGCGAGTTCGCCGGCGACGACCGGCTGCGGCTGCTGCCGCTGTGCGGCCACGCGTTCCACATCGACTGCATCGACACCTGGCTGCTCTCCAACTCCACCTGCCCGCTCTGCCGCCGCGTGCTCGCGGCCGACGACGGCGGCGGCGACGCGGCCCTCCTGCTCGACGAGGGGTGGGGGCGGGAGGGGGAGGGCGCGGTGTTCCCCGTCCGCCTCGGCAAGTTCAAGAGCACGGCCAGGGCGGCCGGCCACGTCCAGCACGACGGCGGCGGCATTGTGGCGGCGGAGGAGGGCGACGCGGGCAGCAGCAGCAGCAGCCTGGACGCCAGGCGGTGCTACTCCATGGGCTCCTACCAGTACGTGCTCGCCGAGGCCAGCCTGCAGGTGTCCGTCCACCGGCGGCACGGCGACGGCGGCGCCGCGGAGAGGATGAGGGGCCCGAGAGGGGTCGTCGCGAACCCGGCCGGCCTTGGCGGCGGGGGCGGCGGCGAGGGGAAGAGGATCGGGGCCGGCAGCAAGGGCGACAGCTTCTCGGTGTCCAAGATCTGGCAGTGGCCGCGCAACGGCAAGGGGAAGCTCCCCGTGCTCGCGTCCGACGGCTCGCCGGCGGTGGACGGCGCGCTGCAGTGGCCGAGGAGGAGCGTCGGGGAGTCGTGACACCATGAATGAAAAGAAGAAGAAAAAAATGCTGTTTTTTTTGTTTTCTTGGTACGGTGCACCGCGTTCGTACTTGGTTGCGACTTGCAAACTCTCTAGAGCTAATTTCTAGTACTAGAAGTACGAGTGTTTTTGACTGCTCTTGAATCTGCTGATGATCACCATTAGTACGTATGTGCTTGCAAAACTACTGTGCTGCCGGTTTTAGAAATTCAGGGTGGCCTTCTAGGTTCATGATGAACTCTACTCATTTCTTCTCTTCTTTCTTTTTTGATTTTTTGAGGGAAACAATTTCTTCTGGTTAGAACTGCAAGTAAATCTCCCTCTAGAATTGCCATTGGAAGTACCTGTACCGAAATCACCAGGCCGTATTAGGTAGTGCTCACGCCCTTTTCGAAATGCAAGGTGCGCTTGATTTTGCGGAAATGTAAGGCACGCTTGATTTTACACGGTTTTATTTGTAGATGGAACATGTATAAACGGTGTTGTCGTATTTCTATCGCATTTTATTTTTAGAACTAATTTTATATACATAAAAGAGTGAAAATCGTAACCTACAGTCATGTAATGAAGACCAGAAAAAGTTCATGGTGCCTTGCAGAAAAGGAGGGAATGCTGCTAGTACCATGCTTGCTAGCCATAATAAAGCGACAACGATAACTGGCGACGTTAGCTGGGAGGGGATGGCAAGCGAACGTTAATTTTATTTTTTGCCAATTTTTGCTGCAAAATTTCCCTTCTTTCTAAAATTTGCCATGCATTTCTGAAGGAACTGCCAACCTCGCACAACTAATAAACTTGTCTCATCTACTAAAATGTCCAGATTTGCTGTCCTAAAAATAGGTATGCTCGCGCGCGTAGTTGCACTAGTATAAAAACTGCTGACTACCCCATCAAATACTCCCACAAGAGCGACTTTCAAAGTGCCGGTTACCTACTTCCAAATTTTCAGTACCCCATCAAATACTCCCAACTCTCAGGCAGTACGATTTTGTTTAGTGGGAGTACGTTCGACTTAGGCAAGCAAAGCGCGTGCACACGGGCGTTGCTTCACCTGGAAGCTCTTCCTTTTTCTTGCAAGACTCCTTTTTTTCGAAACTTTTTCTTGCAAGACTCTGATGAGAACGGAAGCGATGAGCCTGCACGCATGGCACAAGTGCACAGCCTTCACTCTAAATCACCCTCAATCCTCAATCTCGCGGGTGAGTGGTAATGCGACGCTACTGGATGTTATATGTTCTTGTTTTCCAAGTAAATAAGACCAAATTATATCTCATGGATGAGTTCCAGGTACTCCCGTAGTTAATGGCTGCGTCGACAGGTATGGTATGGTGGGCGCATCGCATCGGCCAAAACCGCGCGCCGATTCTGCCGCCGAGGACACGCTCGTAAAGCTGGCAGCTGCAGCTGCAAGAGACCGTAAATTAACTACAGTTTGCGGCTCGGCCCATCGCTTGGACTGCAGCGCTTATCGCGTAGTGGTAGCCTCATGTGACGACGCGCGGGGCCTCGTTTGGTCGTGCGTCCGTATCCGCCGTTAAATGAATCATAATAATACTGAGATTCAGTGAGGTGGCGGGATACATCCATCGGCGTCAATGCCATCTTTCCTTTTCCTTTTAGCTGGTTTTGGTAGGCGATGCTGCGACGGCCGGAAAGCTGGGTTTTGCCCTAGAGATGCAATGCAACTTACTGTGCTGTCCAAGATGGATGGAGCCGATTTTTTTTTACTCCTACTTTGTAATAATTTCCCAACAGGCGGCATCTTCCCAACCCGGGCACGCTGGCCGAAATCAGCGTGCGTGTCCGGATGTGTGCAAAGAGTTAATGGAGAACAGCGAGGTGAGGCCATATCCACCGCGCGACCCAAAACCGTCCGGGTCTGTCCGTTTGGGTTTAAACGGACAAATGAACGCGCAACCCCATCCGTAAAAAGACGCCCGTTTCTCGTCCGCTTTGCCCCATCTCGAGCCCAAATTTGGTTCGACTTTGCGGTCGAGCGGACAGCGAACGGACGCTTTCTCGTCTGCCCCGTCCGCTTTTGTCCGGGCCTAGATCCACTTGTCAACCTCCATCGGTCTCTCTCTCTCCTTTTTCTCTCTCTTTCTTTCTCTTTCTGGAGCATGCCCGCGTCGGCCTCTCCTCGCTCGCGCACCTCGCAGGACCAGCAGCAGCTGCAGTCCCCGCCGGCGCTCGTCTTCGCAGAACGTGGGCGGTGGGCGGGCGAGCAGGCGCGCGCGTGGGCGGGGAGCGTGAGGCGCGGCAGCGAGCGGGCGCGCAGGCTACAGCGCGCGCAGCACGGCGAGCAGGCGGGCGCATGGGACGGGGCGGGGCGCGCGGCGCACGGTGAGGCAGAGCGCGAGCTCACGGCGGGCTAGGCATGGCGCGGCTGTGCACAGGCAGGCGCAGCTGAGCTTGCGGCGGGCGGACCGGGGCGGGGCGAGCGGCAGGCGAAGTGGCGCGCGGCCGTGCACGGGGCAGGCGCGGGCAGGGCACTGGCACGCTGCGGGGGGCACGAGCTTGCGGCGGGGCTGCGGCTGCTTGCTGCTGGCGAGGCGGCGCAGGCTCTGGGCGCGGCAGGCGCGAGGACATGGTGGGCGTAGTGGAGGCGGACAAATTGGGGTCGCCTGCAGCATTGGGCGCCTGCAACTTTAGCCGGACACGCATGTCTATTTTGACACTCATTGCTATCCCAAACAGACAAAATCCGGACAAAGCGAACGTCTGGATAGGGTCTTGCGCTGGAGTTGGCCTGACAAACGCACCGCTGCACAGCACCATTGCATACGGATACGGGCAGACAGGCAAAGATGGAAATGCGAGGTGACGAGCGAGGGTGAAGGGCTCCTGCCTCTCCTGAACGCCCGGTAGGAGTACTGGCGGAAGCAGCTGGTATCCCGGAGTGGCGCTGAACGGAACTGAATGCTGATGCGATCAATCGATCGCATTGAAGCGTGCAACCGGCCTGACACTGACGTTGATGGAGGGATCATGCATTCATACATGGCCCGGACGCGGCACCAACTTTCACAGCCCGATCACATCACATTTATGGAGCGCACCCAGCCACCCACACACTTTTTTCATATGGGTCGTATGTGCAAAGCTAGATCAGTTGCCGTTCCAGATGCTCACATGGCCAAGGATTTTCGTAAAAATAATCATGATGATGATGAAAAAGTCTGTAATAAAGGTGTAAGATGCACCTGAATAGCTATGCACCGTACCAACCTGGCTTCCACCGAACAAAACCGGTTGGGTTTCGAATTTCAAATGGGGTTGGCAAATGCTGTGCAAATGTAAAATCCTCCCTGACAGATGGTTGGGTGAAGGGCCATGTATCATGTATGCAAGATATTCTGAACCCACGAGTTCGGTTAGACGAAAACAGGTAATTACATTGAAGAACAAACATCATGGTGTAAATACAAGACACTGGTCTGCTGCCGACTGTGAATGAGCGGGAGGCCGGAAATTTTGGTTATCCTCCGACTGTGAATGATATACAGCTTTGTATGAATACATTTTGCCAAAACTGGAGGTGTGTTGTCATTAATCGCTGCAAGCTACTATACAGTATAGGTAAAGGGTAAATAGCAAAAACCAGCTACTAGTGTACATAACTTACTAGTGATCGGAAAAAAGCAGCACAAGGGGAAGAAATGATGATGGGAGGGCTAGAAAAGGAAAACTCGCCTTTGCCAGCAGAGCAGCACACTCAAAACGAAAGAGCTACTATCACAACATTATAGACACAGGTGGCACTACAACCCGGCGGGGAAATTGCTGATTTGCCCTTGCTCCAGCCTCTCCTCGCCGTTCACTTTGTACGAAATCCGGATCCGCATCGCAAGTGGTTTCTGTGAGGCAGGCAATTCAAAACCACGCACTATATAAATCGCAAGAAAACAAAAGATAACCACAAACTCGCAAGTTCACAACATAATTCAAGTCTGCAGAAAGAATCATTAGGCTGACTATAGG
Source organism: Triticum dicoccoides (assembly GCF_002162155.2). Taxonomy (NCBI): domain Eukaryota; kingdom Viridiplantae; phylum Streptophyta; class Magnoliopsida; order Poales; family Poaceae; genus Triticum; species Triticum dicoccoides. The sequence goes on along the minus strand of NC_041392.1, from coordinate 88,039,285 downwards.
ACGCCCTAGTAATGGATCGAGTAGGATTAGCAAGTTCCAATAAAACTGATGGATCATCCAGAGATGCAAGAATATTCTAACTGACAACTACCCACATGTGGTGTGCAAATCAGCAAATGACCCATGTGGCCATTTATGAATTCAGGGACACAGCATGCTGCACCTAGCATTATCTCCATATATTTTGTTTTCCTTTTTGAACAAATCTATGTTTCACTGTTGATAGACGCATGATGGAATGAACATTAATCAGTAGGTGTAAAAAATCTTCTTTAAGAACTGAAGTATAACCAAATGACAGATCAGTGGCTGTACGGGATACACCATATAAGTGGGAAACATGTTAGAAGCAGTTATCTTTGGCACACGGATGAGATCTATAATACTTTCAGGACCATGCAAAAAATGAGTTAAAATTACTTAGGCTCTTTCAAGCTTATAAAGAAACTACCAGTAGTCAAAGAAAACCAGAAAATAAGTCATATTCCCCTCTGACAGGCATACTGTCAAATACCTGCCCATGTTGATTATTAGTGACACTGAGGCTTTGCGTAATTGAACCATTTCCACTGGCCGGAAGGGTGCTGCTGCTTGCTGGGTCCAAGCGCAACTGGATGAACTGAAATACAGATTTGCACAGGCGGATGGACTGTCAATCTCTAGCATGTGATCAATAACCAGTAATGCAGACTACACCGCTGTTCACAAATACCAATAGAATTAAAAGCGTCCTATCACCCACTTGTCATTTGCAAACAAATTTCAGCACACATTTTAATTAGTGATCTTAAAGGAACACGAAAAAAAAAAACTGAACTGCATATCAACCAGGATGCCGATGCCTGAGAATTTGAGAGTAGATACAGAAGTAATTTGTTTTATGACAGAGCTTTATCTGAGAAGAAAAGATAAATTAATGACCAATTACTATATGGCGTTTGACCAAACAAAAAAGTTAGTAATTATAGATTTACCACAGAAACCAAACTAGACAAATCATATAGTTAATTCTTAAGTGCAAGTGTGCGTCAACATATTTTTTTTAATGAGAAGATCCGCTGCTGGGAAGGATTAGTAGCAGAGGGACAACATTTCAAACTTCATAGGTACTACCTTTGGTACAGCTGCCTGAAACATGAAATTGGTCAATGTAACAGATGTCAAATTTGTAAAGCTGGCATGCATTGTAGTCTCTTGAGGCTTTCCAGGCTGCTTTTTAAAATTGAAGGTCATCTTCAAAGTTGCACTCTGGAAAGCTGTGATTGAAGGGTAAGCTGCATTCACATCTGGTGATCAAACACAAGTAGAGTAATGGTTAATTTCCTAATGACTAGGAACGCTGCTAGATAATCAAGTGACAGGGGCGGACCAGGAAGTGGTGTACTTGGGGACAAACCATCAAGAAGATCGATAACTTGAGGTGTTCCAGGAGCATGTTTAGTCACTGCTGCACGGTGCTACATAAATTAAGTATGGATGACAGACAGGGCAGAAATATGCAAAATATTATCAATACAGTTACTTTACCTTGGCCAGGAGAGCTTATGTTTGATGTTGCCAGCGGACCATTTTGTACAGGATATGAACCAATAGATAGAAGATCCATCAGAATATCTGTACTTGCAGACGGCGCTCCACCTGACATAAACCAGGAATGACATCATAAGGAAGACTCAAACCAGCAATGTACACTACAAACAGTACACATATACAGCTAAGAATCAACACGAGGGCCTGTTTAGGACAGCTCAACATATCTCAGAACTGGCACAATACCGAGCATTCCAAAACAAGACATTGTTCAAGCAATAATCCCTCGTCAAATATGCATTACTGACAAATCAGTACCAAATTTCAGAAACCAGAATCACTAAACAGGTGATAGAACATCACTTGCTTCATTTGTGCTAAAAGAGAGACGTCAGAAGTAAATTTATGTGAAATAAAAAGAATAGTCAAAACCTGCGGTAGATGTATCAATCAAGCCGATGCCCAAAAGATCCTGTAGGAAATCATTAGGTGCGGTACTAGGGGCAGAAGTAGTCACGGGAGCATCATCCGAACTTAGATCAAGTAAGTCAGCCAACGGAGCTGGTGGTGGTTTCACTGCACCATTTGGAACCTTAAGTGAGCCTCCAGAAGCAGCGGATGGAGCAGACTTAGTTAATGAAACAGTTGCTCGTGAAGAAGCGGCTCTCTTCAACAAATAACTAGCTTCATCTAATACAGGCATTCGCTCAAGCAAAGATGATCTGCACGCCAACCAACATTCACAAGATTACTATTTTTCATGAAGAGCTATGATACTAGTGCATATTCTGAGCAATAATGACTAGTAGCTGTCACCTACTTTATAGACTGATGCCTTTGTATAATGGAATTAAATTCGATTGATCTTTGCTGCAGCTCAAGCACAGTATTCCCTTTATTCTGCACAACAATTGCTTGTATCCTCCTGCAATAATAACAGGAAGGTGACAAAATCACTTTAGTAATAGATAACATAAACCACATACTCCAAGTCCAAGGCATACACAAAAAAGATAGCATAAACAGAAATTTGGAAAAAAAAAGGCTAGCAAATGAGGCTTCCAGCAAACTGAAGCTCCAGCATTAACATTGTCAGCGTGCCTACCATCGTAGAACCGAATGAACAGAATGATACACTTAGTTTTGTCACGTCGCCAGGAAACTACATTGTAAGTGTCGTAGTTAATTAGTCACGTCACCAACACTTATTTTATTTAGTATAGGCTCATGAAAAAGAAACCAATTCATGAGAAATTGATGCACCATGATAACAAGACAACAAAGATAAAAAATGTAAGCTTGCGACATTTTCAACTTATATTTGTCATAAATCGCATCGTCTTCATAGTAAACATGTATAATCGGTAAGCACAGATAGCTCATGCGCATGTGTAAGTGGAACATAGAGATGAGAATTGGTAAGTAGATGACCCAATTAACTCCGCCTATGTCTTCTAGGCATAGCCGGTCCCAAGCCCGGGTAAAGGAGGAGGGTTGTGATAGGCTTGGCGAGCCAACATAAAAACTAGCCAGTCCCATGGGTATGAAACCTAGTACTAGGATGGGTGACCTCCTGGGAAGTCCTCGTGAAAGGGTTTCATATCTAAGGGTTGTGATAGGCTTGGCGAGCCAACGTAAAAACTAGCCAGTCCTTTGGGTATGAAACCCATTTGGGCGAGAGTAGTACTAGGATGGGTGACCTCCTGGGAAGTCCTCGTGAAAGGGTTTTATATCTAGCCTGCCCCAACTTGTTTGGGACAAAAGGCTTAGTAAATGAATGTAAATGAAATGACCCAATTATCATAGCCGGCGGTATTGTCTACAAAGTAGAACCATGAAACAAGGCAACTTAATTCATGGAGCTTCGCCAGTTTTTGCTAAAAGCCAAGTCGCATTTGAATAATGCAGTAGGTTATCCAACAACAATGCAAGGTCAAGTTGAGTAATAGCTTACTTTGAAGTTTGCGGAAATCGTGAGGAAAGCTTCAAAAGAGCAACGAGACACATAGCCCGTGTTGTAACATCCACAGAGTAGCGCTTAAGAGCTAGCTCTAGAGCATCCACAGCTTCAGATTCTGTTACCTGAACAAGTTCAGGCATTGGCCAAACCATTTGACAATAGTAGAACTGAAGCGCACTACTATTAAATGAAATACAGAGAAATGACAGCATCCACTGGGAAAACATTGAACTAATGAACTGAACTAACACTCTAAAAAAAAGTCATCATTCAGCACTGAAACATTTATGCAGACGTGTGGCGAAATGAATGATTAAGTAACTTTTCTGGTGACAACCGCTACAGCTAATATAGGTGATCATGAAGATGATGTGAGGAACAGACAAGTAAATCCATGAGCTACTCCTTATCAGCCTTAAATATGGACTAAATCAGCAGTTCAAGCACAGTGGATGCACATTGTGTGTGTAGAAAGTAAACAAGAATATGTAGTACTACAAAAGGAAGTTCTCATCACATGGTGAGTAGTGGTGTTTCAACAGAAAAGGCATCAGCCAATTACTATGGCTGGTAAAAAAAATCAACTCACCGTGATTGGTTCCTCCACATCCAGCATACTAATATTGTTGACCAGCATCTCACCATATTCACCAATGCACCAAACAGCTACCCTGACTAAGCTTTCCTACACAGTTCAAAGTAGAAGAGATACATGCGCTTCAGATAGGGTGAAAATTGATCCCATGGTTTACCAAGAATACAAATTATGCCTCCATACCTGTGTACCAGATGCTTGCAATGCTTTGTATAATGATCTGACCGAGTATCCTTGAAGTTCAGGCGCATTGCTTATCAGAACTATAAGAGCATGCCATACATCATCCTTCACAAAGTTTCCAGTCTGTGGATAGACAAGGGTATATTCTAAATTTGCATATCCATGACCCATGGAGAGAAAAATGGCTGAAAAATGTATTTATGCACGTACCAGCGTTAAAACCTTGAACATCTGGTCTAAGTACCATAGCTTATCTTGAGAAAACCTGTTAGAATTACAAAACTGTTATTATTTTGTAATCAACATGTTATAAGAAAGTTGTAAATCAAACAGGATAGGTATGGATCTAAAAGCAAGTTGATAATTAACATGTGATGCAATTAAGCAATAGTAAGGGGGTAAGGGAATGAATCACAGCTTCATGTGATTGTCAAAATTGAATAAAAGGCATGAAAAAGACCCAAGGATAGATTTCTGAACTATTTTTATTTTATGTTATAGCCTGTAAAAGATAGCATGAAATGACAGAAAATTTGTTAGAAGATGCTATCTTATAGTATATCCAACATGACACCTAGAGTTAGGTTCACATCATGATATTCTCCCCAGTGCTTAAAGCCTTCTGCTATATTCCAACAGGCAAAAGAACGAGCAGTTGAAAAGACAAGGACTAAAAATACCAAATGAAATAAAGAAACTGCCCCCTCTTGTTAACCTGATTTGTATACCCTTAGTTTAACTTCCATTGTCACCCTATGGGGAGGAGAACAAATTACAGTACAACAAGAAAATTCCATCATTTATTTCATTAGGTGAACAAAAATTTAATTGTTCCAAGACATATGTAACAACAGTGATGTACAACCAATCTTTGGAGCAACTAGGGTAGCAAATCAGATGTTCTTCCAAAAGCCAGTAGAGATGATGAATGTGCCAAGACTTACTTTTCAACTATTGAGCATATTTTTGCCGTGAGGTCTTCCTTGAAGTCATCATCACTTACTTCTAGGTAATCAACAAGCTCCTTAGTCAAAGGCTTTACATTCGTGTCATTGACGAGTAGGTAAACAAGTTCAAGGGCCCTTTTGCGAATAGAGACATCTGCATCCTGAGAGTGCATACGTGATTGCAAATTTTTAAGGGGAAGAAAAAGGAATCCCCAGAAGAAAAACAATAAGCCTAAAGCATATTACACCATAGAACTGTATGATTGATTACCTTGACACACTCCAATATTGTTACCCTGTGCCTCTGCACTGCTAGTGTGTCCACTGCCATGGCCTTCATTAGCATATTCAGAGCAACGTATCTGAAAACACAGTGTCCATAGTAAGTAAAGTATCTATTATCTATTAAGCTTTTAAAGCAGCAGAAAAAGATCCCCCAACATTCGTCCACATGGGCCAAAAAATATGGTCCACAGATTGTAGTGGGTCCAGATTATAATGGCGGAGAATTAAGAGATAAGGGAGATCTTTAAGATGGAATCATCTTGGGCCTCCAGAATTGACATTAACTCTAAGTTTTTGACCTATGGGAAAACAAACAGCTGAACTAATACCAGATATGATTATACAGATCAAATCTAGCCCTGCAAATGAGTACCGCATGGGTCACTCTCCTAATTACATTTACGGGAGATTGTAGAATATTTTAAAACAACTTGATGGTGCAAGTGCTCTATTCATTTCTGAAATTCGAGAACAATTGTATTCATATAACCAGCAAGTAATAGTGGTTGGAACTATGCTCGTCTGCTACAGAGACAAGTCAGAACTCCAGACCCAAAAATAGCCCAAAAAACCACAAATAATTAACCTCTTTGTTACGATGGGTATCAGTTATCCAAGAGCGAGAGGAAATTTACCTTATATTGTTATCACGGTTGGACAAGAATCTACCCAAAATATTAATTGCCAGCACACGCAGACCACTAGTAGCTTCAATGCCCATTATGGTCTCAACACATTCATATAAAATAGCGTTTCCAGCATTTTTGTTTGACTCAGTTTTCGTTGCAACCTGGAAATCCAGTACATGTGTTAACTATGAACTACCAGTATAAGATACACAGGGGGCAAGTGTAACGGATAACCAAGAAACAAGCTATTAAAAATAATAACACAGCAAAGGCAAAAAAATAGTCATGCTACCAGGTTTCATAGTCCATGTATAACAGTACTCTTAGCAAGACCTAAGTGGAAGAATGCCTAAAAGAAGTTATAAATTGCTAGTAGTAGTTTCATTACAGGGGAGAGATCATTTTGCTGTACAGCATGTGACTAATGTTCATATGTAGCTTGTAACAACAAATATCTAGTTCACTAATTTGATGGGAGCTTATGGACTCTGAATTGAAATTTTGTTTCGTGTAAAACCAAGGATGAACAAATTACCTGGGCAAGAATATCATTCACATGCTCGCTGCAGTCTGCATCCCCTTGACCCAATGTCCGCATGAGTCTAAGAACTCGGATGTGCAAGAATGGATCTGTGATGCCAGCAATGTCATATTCAGGAGCATATGAACTGTTGGACACGTCTCTCAGTATCCGGACCAACCCTTCGACGGAGTGCTGAAACAGCAAGATTTTGTCAGAATGCTAAATAATTATTGTCAAAAATATATATAAATATTTGCAATAGTCTTGCATGTACTACTCTGTACCAAAATATAAGACGTTTTGTAGGCTAAACTAGCCTACAAAAACGTCTTATTTTTTGATACAGAGGGAGTACAATCTAACAAGAATTTTATGAATATAGTTATAGACAAGAACACAGAAATGTTTTTGCTTCTTTTGGTGAACACAACATTGGAAACGAACATTTACCAAATAATGATGAAAATATTATAGCAATGATGTAAAATGACATTGTTGCATCAATGCATCACCGAATGAACGATCTGAAGGAGCAGGGACTGGGACCGATGCTAATGGTTTCCGCTATGGTCCATAAAATAGTGCTGTTACCTTTCTCAAGTACTCCAATGCTTCTCTGCTTGCTTTACAGAGTTCTGTACAGAGCTGGACAACAGATATCAGAACCCCGTGATGTTTTTCCTTGAGTAAGGATGCAGCAGAACCCATGAAGTTCTCTGCCAAATCTGGAACTTTTCTTACAATCCGTATAGAGCACAAGGCAGCCTGCAAACAGGAGTGGTATATAATCAATAATAGTCGTCCCAAAAATATTCTAAGACTACCCAAAACGAGCAACACCTACGCAGAATGAAAACAACAAGACAAGAAATGCGCAGAATGTAAGCTTCGAAAAAATGATGGTATTGATTAGAACACCCCAGAAGTAACGAGTTGGTGTTTGAGTGCAAAATTACTGATGCTAAACTACCTATAGCATACAGGTACACTATCATGTAGGCCTTCTCAGTTCTTATGCAAGGGATGGAAGGAGCATTGCAGGTTTGAAGCATACAAATAATAACTAGTATCAGACTACTGCCATGGTGCTCAAAACAGTCTTTAGAAGGGACTGAAGTATCATGATAAAAAGATGGGCACCTTCTTCTTCGTGTTTGGGTCCCTAGTTTGCAACAGCCTCTCCACCTCGGGCGCCAGGTCGCGCGCCATTTCGGCGGAACAAATGTTCCCCAGGGCACAGAGCGCAAGGCCCACGATGAACTGGTTGGAGTGGTTAAGATCTCTGCCCACGTTAAGTACTAGCAATTACTCAAAGATCAGCATGGCATTGTATAACAATATCGACGAACAAGCGGCGGCAAATGTAAGCAAGCATAGGCGGGCGAGTCGGATACTGCTTGAGGGAGTTGGTGACGAGCATGAGGACCTCCTGCCGCTCGTCGAGCAGCAGCGTGAGGCCGAGGTAGCCGATGCGCTTCTCGGGGAAGCCCGAGGCGGCGATGAGCTTGAGGCACTCCATCTGGCCGAAATGCGTGGGGTAGCCGAGCATGTGGATGAACATGAGCTTGGCCATGTTGCGGTGGCGGTAGTCCTGGTCGTTGTCGCTGATGGCCGCCCTGATGGCCGCGCACTCGCGCCGCACCACCGCGCGCTCCTCGGCGGCCGTCTTGGAGGCGCGTATCGCGCGTATCATGTCCCTGCAGAGACGCCACGGGGCGATGTTACACGACGCGACGGATCTAAGGGGGGCGCTGGGCGGGCGGACGGGCGCGATCCGAGGAGGCTCACCGGAGACGCGTGCCGGAGGAGAAGGGGTTGAGGGAGAGGTCCATGGCGACGTCCTCGACGATCCTCTCGACGGAGTCCGGAGGGGAGTCTCGCCGTCGGGGGGCGGGGCGGGGCGGAGGAGGAAGACCACGGCGACGGCCGGGTGGATCTGGACGTGGGCGGTGGACCGGTGGTGCGAATTGCGAAGAGGCCCCTGGCTTTGTTATTTTAGTCCATCTGGGGAATAGTTGGGCATTTGGGATCAAATCTCGCCGTGCTGATCTCACTGGCCACTAAATTCCTAGTGTTAGTGCTCAGCATCACGGTTGATTTTTTTATTCAATCGGTGACAAATTACCCACTTGCTTGGTTTTTGCGGTCACATGGTGGACAATTATTTCTTGAGACATAGTAATAGTATATAAATCTAAATGCAGCATAAAAATAACAGTTAGGGATGAAAACGAAGCGGAAACGGACGGAAATGAGTGCTACCACATTTATTTTCATATATTATTGCAGAAGCGGCAACAAATACAGAAACCGCGGAATGAATAGGAAAAAGATACTATCGGAAACAGACACGGAGCGAATACAAAGCGGACACGGAATCAAAAGTGGGCATTGACCGGAACTTAACAACCCATCATAGAGAAATACACACAAAAACAAACAAATTTAATGAATTATTAACGTGGCTATAAAATAATATCATTATGTTAGCAGCTTAACATGGTATTGTAGTAGTATTGGACAACTGCATATAAGGTCAAGCTCGGTACACGTGTGTTAGTAGAAGTTCTGTCTCAAATGATCCATTCTACTAACTGTGTCATTGTGTGTTAATTTGATGGTTGGGCTAGAAAGCAGCCATAGGTCTATAGTAAAAACGCAAATTTCATATTCACGGAAACGGGAAGTTCAATTTCCACGTCTGTTCCACCGGAAAACACCGTTCCGTTTTTGTTTTCGTTTTCACGTAAAAAAATTCATTTCCACTTTCATTTTGCAAATTTCCGTTTTCATATTCGTATTTCCCCTTCGTTTTCATTTTTCCTCCGAAAAAGCAAAAAGTTTCCACTTCATTTTTAGAAACACCTAAGATCCAAGAAAATACAAAGTAACTCCTATGACTAATAATTACAATGAAATCTTTTGAAATCATCTTCTTCGTGGTAGCAATCTCTGCTCGAAGAAATACTCCAAAAACTTTGATAAAGAAGCTGCAATTGGGTTGGAGCAACGATGTTGTCACTCTTTCACCCGCACGAACATTACCAATAATGATTTTTGAAAGCGCTTGAGTCGCCCATCCAAAAAGATGGGAAGTCTTAACCGATGAACGTACTTGGGACGGGGATGATCCCCTAGAAGTGCAGACCAACAAATCAATATATCGTCATCATGGTGTCGATGCAAGATTTCACCTCGACAAAGAATCAGACCAACAAAAAAAGCTTGACACAGCAACATAAACTCATCAGATCCAAATAATCGGATCTGCGAGGACAGAAAACTCTCAAACCTCATGGCAACGCCAAAAGGATAATAGGAAAATTATTCTCACAAAACTATAATGTTCACTGGACGTTGACGAAAAACATAAAGATCTTAAAGATCCGAGGTCCCGCCACCTCTCAGTGCCAAGATGGCAGCCGGAGGCGAGGGGACCTAAATCTCTCATATGGCGGCGAAGACGGCGGCACGTGAAAACCCTAGCAGATGTTGATATCAAGGATCTTTGATACTGAAATATGTTATATATGGAACACATGTATATTTTGCTTTGTGTAGACATACGAGGGCTTTATAACCATTAAACTAACAAGTTGCGTCTATTGTGTGGTTACCTAAAATATGTTTTGCGTGGTTTGTGTACATAATAACTCATCTATCGGGAAATAAAAGATGCACTTGAAAACAAAACATCCAATTCACTTTGTAGACTCGTGAAACCCTCGACATCTCTGTAGAAATACCATGTCCATGCTACTGAGATTATCCACATGTTAAGGTCACCTCCTCCAAGTCCTCTTGTAATAAAAAAATCTCACACACATAACATGGATTTATTTTGTAATTCCTGGGAGTTATGATTCACTAGTCAATCGTCGAATTCTTAGATATTGTGATCAAAAGTTGATCACAAGAACGATTGCATACTGTTGCAAGTAGATATAAGAACTACCACAACATAAACGACTAGCTGGTAATGAGGTTTACATACGTGTTGGGAACATAGTAAAAGCTACTATACTTACCATCAGTGTATTACCTTTGTGTTTATCTTCATACTTTACTTTATAATTTAGTAAATTGTTCTATACTCTAGCCTATTTGCATCATGTTTGTTGCAAGGAGGTTGTTCATAAAACAACAACTATTGTTCGGTGTTATGAATAACACAAGGGACATACTCCCATTCCAAATGGGGCGCATGTTATAAATATGTATGATAATACTAAACATTCATAGCACTGGTGCTAAATGTTGCAAGGCTAAAAAGATTACTACACATGTGTGGCACTGCATTCAGTCACATAGGAGAAACCCGTGTGGAGAAATTCCATAGTGATGGGTTTGTTTAAGTCATTTAATTAAGAATTATTTTACAATTGCAACTTTTGTTCAAAAGTAAAGTGACTAAAATACCGTTCACAAGCCATAAGTAACAAACGACAAACTTATTGATAAAATACATACAGATGTGCATAGTTTGATAACTGCTACCTCTTGAGCTTGTGTTGGTTTTTCCCTTGAAGACGAAAGGGTGATGCAGCAAAGTAGCGTAAGTATTTCCCTCAGTTTTGAGAACCAATGTATCAATCCAGTAGGAGACAATGCGACAAGCCACCGAATACCTGCACAAACAAACACCAACTTGCAACCAACGCGACAATGGGGTTGTCAATCCCTTCATGGTTATTCACAAAGTGAGATCTGATAGAGATGGATAAATGGTAAAGGAATATTTTTGGTATTTTTGGTTTATGGAACGGAAAGTTAAAGATTGCAAAAAAAAGTAAATCGGAAACTAAAATTGTAGATCGAAAACTTATATGATGGAAAATAGACCCGGGGGCCATAGGTTTCACTAGAGGCTTCTCTCAAGAAAGGAATTATTACGGTGGGTGAACAAATTACTGCCGAGCAATTGATAAAAAAACGCAAAATTATGACGATATCTAAGGCAATGATCATGAATATAGGCATCACGTCTGTGTCAAGTAGACCGAAACGATTCTGCATCTACTATTATTACTCCACACATCAATCGCTATCCAGCATGTATCTAGAGTATTAAGTTCATAAAGAACGGAGTACGCATTAAGCAAGACAACATGATGTAGAGGAATTAGAGCAACTCTAGCAGACCCCCAAAAATACGACCCGTGAAACGCGTTTGCGGTTTGACGAAGATCGCGTTTGCGGGTCAAAAACATGCGTGGCCGAGCAGAACCCGTATCTAAACCTGCATAATTTGAAAAAATACTTTCGCGGGAGAAATTGCACAAACATAGTTCATCACATACTACATAGTTCATCACATGATCAACAAACTACAAGCATATCTATACTACCGATAACCCACAAGTATAGGGGATCGCAACAGTTTTCGAGGGTAGAGTATTCAACCCAAATTTTTTGATTCGACACAAGGGGAGCCAAAGAATATTCTTAAGTATTTAGCAGATGAGTTGTCAATTCACCACACCTGGAAACTTAATATCTGTAGCAAAGTATTTAGTAGCAAAGTAATATGATAGTAGTGGTAACGGTAGCAAAAGGTAATTATAGCAAAAGTAGTGTTTTTGGTATTTTGTAGTGGTGATAGTAATAGCAACGGAAAAGTAAATAAGCGAAGAACAGTATATGAAAAGCTCGTAGGCAATGGATCGGTGATGGAGAATTATGCCGGATGCGGTTCATCATGTAACAATCATAACATAGGGTGACACAGAACTAGCTCCAATTCATCAATGTAATGTAGGCATGTATTCTGAATATAGTCATACATGCTTATGGAAAAGAACTTGCATGACATCTTTTGTCCTACCCTCCAGTGGCAGCGGGTCCTAATGGAAACTAAGGGATATTAAGGCCTCCTTTTAATAGAGTACCAGAACAAAGCATTAGCACATAGTGAATACATGAACTCCTCAAACTATGGTCATCACCGTTAAGTATCCCGATTATTGTCACTTCGGGGTTAACGGATCATAACACATAATAGGTGACTATAGACTTGCAAGATAGGATCAAGAACTCTCATATATTGATGAAAACATAATAGGTTCAGATCTGAAATCATGGCACTCGGGCCCTAGTGACAAGCATTAAGCATAGCAAAGTCATAGCAACATCAATCTCAGAACATAGTGGATACTAGGGATCAAACCCTAACAAAACTAACTCGATTACATGATAGATCTCATCCAACCCATCACCGTCCAGCAAGCCTACGGTGGAATTACTCATGCACGGCGGTGAGCATCGTGAAATTGGTGATGGAGGATGGTTGATGATGATGATGGCGACGGCTTTCCCTCTCTGGAGCCCCGAACGGACTCCACATCAGCCCTCCCGAGAGGTTTTAGGGCTTGGCGGCGGCTCCGTATCGTAAAACGCGATGATTTCTTCTCTCTGGTTTTTTTCTCTCCGAAACCAAATATATAGAGTTGGAGCTGAGGTCGGAGGAGCTCCAGGGGGCCACGAGGTAGGGGGGCGCGCCCCCCACCCTCGTGGACAGGTGGTGGGCCCCCTGGTCTTCATCTTTTGCATGGATTTTTTATTATTTCCGAATAGATGTTCCATGAAGTTTCGGGTCATTCCGAGAACTTTTGTTTCTGCACATAAATAACACCATAGCAATTCTGCTAAAAATAACGTCAGTCCGGGTTAGTTCAATTCAAATCATGCAAGTTAGAGTCCAAAACAAGGGCAAAAATGTTTGGAAAAGTAGATACAACGGAGACGTATTAACTCCCCAAAGCTTAAACCTTTGCTTATCCTCAAGCAATTCAGTTGATAAACTGAAAGTGATAAAGAAAAACTTTTACAAACTCTGTTTGCTCTTATTGTTGTAAATATGTAAAGCCAGCATTCAAGTTTTCAGCAAAGATTATGACTAACTACATTCACAATAACGCTTAGGTCTCAAGTTTACTCATGTCAATGGCATAATCAACTAGCGAGCAATAATAATAAATCTCGGATGACAACACTTTCTCAAAACAATCATAATATGATATAACAAGATGGTATCTTGCTAGCCCTTTCTGAGACCCCAAAACATAAATGCAGAGCACCTTTAAAGATCGAGGACTGACTAGACATTGTAATTCATGGTAAAAGAGATCCAGTCAAGTCATACTCAATGTAAACTAACAATAATGAATGCAAATGACAGTCGTGCTCTCCAACTGGTGCTTTTTAATAAGAAGATGATGACTCAAATAGATAGGCCCTTCATAGAGGGAAGCAGGGATTTGTAGAGGTGTCAGAGCTCGGTTTTGAAATAGAGATGAATAATATTTTGAGCGGTATACTTTCATTGTCAACATAACAACCAAGAGATGGCGATATCTTCCATGCTACACACATTATAGGCGGTTCCCAAACAGAATGGTAAAGTTTATACTCCCCCTCCACCAACAAGCATCAATCCATGGCTTGCTCGAAACAACGAGTGTCTCCAACTAACAACAGTCCCAGGGGGGAGTTTTGTTTGCAATTATTTTGATTTAGTTTGCATAAAGCATGGGACTGGGCATCCCGGTGACCAGCCACTTTCTCATGAGTGAGGAGCGGAGTCCACTCCTCTTGAGAATAACCCGCCTAACATGGAAGATACGGACAACCCTAATTGATACATGAGCTATTCGAGCATACAAAATAGGATATTTATTTGAAGGTTTAGAGTTTGGCACATACAAATTTACTTGGAACGACAGGTAGATACCGTATATAGGTAGGTATGGTGGACTCATATGGAATAACTTTGGGGTTTATGGAGTTGGATGCACAAGAAGTATTCCCGCTTAGTATAGGTAAAGGCTAGCAAAAGACTGGGAAGCGACCAGCTAGAGAGCGACAACAGTCATGAACATGCATTAAAATTAATCAACACCGAATGCAAGCATGAGTAGGATATAATCCACCATGAACATAAATATCGTGAAGGCTATGTTGATTTTGTTTCAACTGCATGCATGAACATGCGCCAAGTCAAGTCACTTAAATCATTCAGAGGAGGATACCACCCTATCATACCACATCACAACCATTTTAATAGCATGTTGACACGCAAGGTAAACCATTATAAGCTCCTAGCTAATCAAGCATGGCACAAAAAACTATGATCTCTAGTTGTCATTGCAAACATCTTTATTGATAATAGGCTGAATCAGGAACGATGAACTAATCATATTTACAAAAACAAGAGAGGTCGAGTTCATACCAGCTTTTCTCATCTCAGTCAGTCCATCATATATCGTCATAATTGCCTTTCACTTGCACGACCGAATAGTGTGAATAATAATAATAGTGCACGTGCATTGGACTAAGCTAGAATCTGCAAGCATTCAATAAATAGGAGAAGACAAGGCAATATGGGCTCTTTTGTCAGATCAACAATAATGCATATAAGAGCTACTTCAACAATTTAATTATGGTCTTCTCCTATCGACCCCCAAAGAAAAGAAAAGAAATAAAACTATTTACACGGGAAAGCTCCCAACAAGCAAAAGAAGAACAAGAAATCTTTTTGGGTTTTCTTTTTAATTAATACTACAAGCATGGGAGTAAACTAATTAAAAGCTACAACTATTTTTTTTTGGTTTTTCTTAAGGTTTATTAAACACACAAGAAGAAAACATAAAAACGAAAATAAACTAGCATGATGATACAATGAAAAAGTATGAGCACCGATATCTAGCATTGAGTGTGTGAGCATGAGTGTAATGTCGGTGGGAAAAACGTACTCCCCCAAGCTTAGGCTTTTGGCCTAAGTTGGTCTATGGCCACGGTTGGTCTGGCGGATATCCATAATAATAGTTGGGGTCGTACTGAGATGAAGAAGACTCTTATTGCCACTGGTTGGCAATCATCTCCGGATCCCAATGGTAATTAGACTGTCGTGGAGGATCAACTTGTGGTTCCGACTCTGGCTCTGTGGCTGATGTAGGGTTCCGGTAGGCGTGAATAGCCTCTAATGGAATAAGGTACTGGCCTGAAGATAAATCAAACAAGGAAGGAGCAGGTAGGGTAATAGTCTCAGGATGATGTTTATGAAAGAACAATTTGTATTTAAGCTCCCCTTCCCTGTTCTTAACAATAAAACCGTGTGCCACCATACTATTATAATCTAAATAAACACGAGGCAACAATTTTTCTTCCTTCTCATAATGCCTAATAGGTATGTTAAAATGTGCAGCTAGGCATGAAGCATACATGCCTCCAAAGATGGGACCCTTTGTACGGTTCAGACTTAACCGTTTAGCAATAATACCGCCCATACTAACAGAGTTATCACTGAATAAATCATAGAACAAAATAATAATATCAGGAACACTAAGGTTTCCACAGTTTCCGCGACCAATTAAGCAACGACTAGAAAATATTGCAAAGTAGCGTAAAATAGGAAAATGTATGCTAGTGATTCGTGCATCGGAAAGCTTCCTCCTTTCCCCTACAGTGATGGTATCAATAAACCCATCCACATCGCCGCGATGTGGTTCCTCTGTTGTGCCCTCGAAAGGGACCAAACAAACCCGACAAAAATCATAAAGTGACATCTCCTTATGCTCATCATATAAATAAAACTCCACCGTACGTGGTGAGCTCCTAGAATGGAAATGAAAGTTTTGCACAAAGATATTTGTGAGTAAGAGATACTGGTCGCATTGGTCGTGGAGGAAAGCGGTGAGGCCTGCATTCTCAGCCAATTCATAAAAATCATCATAAATCCTGGCTGCTCTCAAGAATTCATCGGAAGGCCATTCACACGGCCGAACCTCCGCGGTGCGAGGCAGGTTATACTTGGGCTTCGCTGCCTTTTCATTTTGCTTTTCCTTCAAGCTTCGGCTCGATGAGCCCCTCAAAAATGTCTTCATTATTTTATGAAAAATTCTGAAATTTTTAGTAACTTCAAAATAAAAGTAAACCAAACTCAACAAAATTGATAGCCACTACTCCTACAAGTGCCTAGAGCCTATATCATGCATCAAAACTACTTTTGACCATATAAATTTGACATGCAAGCTCAAGAACAGGGTCACCTAAGCAGCACAAATTTGCAATGAATAAAGCACTAGAACAAAAACTAATTCGACCAATGGAGGAGTCACATACCAAGGAACAATCTCCCCAAGCAGTTTTGTGAGAGGTGCTTTGAGCAAGGAGATCGAAAATGGCAGCAAAATGAGCTTGGACTCGGGTTTGAGCTGGATATTCATGTTTGTGGGAGGAAGAAGGAGTGTGTGGGTGCAGGAATAAGTGGAGGAGGGCCACCGTGGGCCCATGAGGCAGGGGGCTGATACGTCTCCAACGTATCTATAATTTTTGATTGCTCCATGCTATATTATCTACTGTTTTAGACATTATTGGGCTTTATTTTCCACTTTTATATTATTTTTGGGACTAACCTATTAACCGGAGGCCCAGCCCAGAATTGTTGTTTTTTGCTTGTTTTAGGGTTTCGAAGAAAAGAAAATCAAACGGAGTCCAAATGGAATGAAACATTCAGAAACGTGATTTTCTCATCAGATAAGATCCAGGAGACTTGGACCCTCCGTCAAGAAAGCCACGAGGTGCTCACGAGGGTAGGGGCGCCCCCCTAGGGCACGCCCCTGCCTCGTGGGCCCCTTGAAGCTCCACCGACGTACTTCTTCCTCCTATATATATCCACGTACCTCCAAACGATCGGGGACAGAGCCAAAAACCTAATTCCACCGCCGCAACTTTCTGTATCCACGAGATCCCATCTTGGGGCCTGTTCTGGAGCTCCGCCGGAGGGGGCATCGATCACGGAGGGCTTCTACATCATCATCAAAGCCCCTCCGATGAAGTGTGAGTAGTTTACTTCAGACCTACGGGTCCATAGCTAGTAGCTAGATGGCTTCTTCTCTCTTTTTGGATCTCAACACAATGTTCTCCCCCTCTCTCGTGGAGATCTATTCGATGTAATCTTCTTTTTGCAGTGTGTTTGTTGAGAAAGATGAATTGTGGGTTTATGATCAAGTATATCTATGAATAATATTTGAATCTTCTCTAAATTCTTTTATGTATGATTGGTTATCTTTGCAAGCCTCTTCGAATTATCAGTTTGGTTTGGCCTACTAGATTGGTTGTTCTTGCCATGGGAGAAGTGCTTAGCTTTGGGTTCAATCTTGCGGTGTCCTTTCCCAGTGACAGAAGGGGCAGGAAGGCACGTATTGTATTGTTGCCATCGAGGATAACAAGATGGGTTTTTTATCATATTGCGTGAAACTATCCCTCTACATCATGTCATCTTGCTTAAGGCATTACTCTATTTTTAACTTAATACTCTAGATGCATGTTGGATAGCGGTCGATGAGTGGAGTAATAGTAGTAGATGCAGAATCGTTTCGATCTACTTGTCTCGGATGTGATGCCTATATACACGATCATACCTAGATATTCTCATAACTATGCTCAATTCTGTCAATTGCTCAACAGTAATTTGTTCACCCACCGTAGAATACTTATGCTCTTGTGAGAAGCCACTAGTGAAACCTATGGCCCCCGGGTCTCTTTCTCATCATATCAATCTCCATCACTTTACTATTGCTTTGTTTTTACTTTGCTTTTACTTTATTTACTTTGCATCTCTATACCAAAAATACCAAAAAATATTATTTATCATCTCTATTAGATCTCACTTTCGTAAGTGACCATGAAGGGATTGACAACCCCTAAGCGCGTTGGTTGCGTTGAGCTATTGTTTTTGTGTAGGTACGAGGGACTCGAGCGTAGCCTCCTACTGGATTGATACCTTGGTTCTCAAAAACTGAGGGAAATACTTACGCTACTTCGATGCATCATCCCTTCCTCTTCGGGGAAATCCAACGCAGTGCTCAAGAGGTAGCAAGAAGAATTTCTGGGGCTGTTGCCGGGGAGTCTGCGCAAAAGTCAACATACCAAGTACCCATCACAATCCATATCTCCCACATTAAATTATTTTCCATTTGCCTCTCGTTTTCCTCTCCCCCAATTCATCCTTGCCGTTTTATTCGCCCTCTCTCTTTATCCTCCCTCTCTATTTGCCTCTTTTGCCCGTTTGCTCTTGTTTGCTCGTGTGTTAGTTTGCTTGATTGTCGTTATGGCTAGTTCTTTACCTCCTGCCTCTATGTCTGAAATTGGGGATACCATTGTGGATAATGATTTTGATGCTCCTACTAAAGAACCCACTATCTCACATATAAAAAGATTTCGTGTTGGTAGCGGTAATATTATTGGAAAAGGAGTTATTCAAGATTTCTTTACTTGTGCCGGTGCTTTACCTTCTATGGGTAGTTCTATTCTTCATAGAACTAGTAGTCTTGCGGACGCTATTGCCATGCTTGTAGTTGAACTTGAGAGGCAATTCATGCACTTGCATCCTTCTATACAAAGGAGTTTCCTAGAATTTTCTAATATTGAGCATTCTTCTGTTAAGCGTGCCGTTACTATCTTTTTGGCTCATGAGTTTCGATTCATAATTAAAGAGGCCAAAGAAATCTTTGCGCACTATAGGGTGGATGCTTGCCGTCCTCCCATAGATACTATCCTCTTTGATCAAGAAGAAATAATGCGTTTTCAATCTCTAGACTATGTTGCTTTCAATGAAAATCTTAGAAAAAGGGTTCCTACCAATGTTTTAGTTGATAGAATTTCTGAACTTAATAATGATTTAGCTATTCAAGATAATGAATTGGGATATTTTCTTGAATATAGGCTCACAAAGTTCTGTCAAAAGAATGCTTATAATGATGAATTGGTTGTGCAATATGAAGGACCAAAGGAGGAACCTATACCTCCCAAGGTTGATCTTGGAGACTTTTGTCCCAACAAATTTAGCCCTTTTGATTACTTTTGCTTGCCTCAAAGAAAACTTGCTGCTGAACATAGAGAATATGAAATGAGTTTTAACAATCTATCTTACTATTGTGGCAATACCTAGATCTATTCTTGCTTGTTATGCCTAGCCAGGGGCGTTAAACGATAGCGCTTGTTGGGAGGCAACCCAATTTTATTTTTATTCCTTGATATTTGCTCCTGTTTAGTAATAAATAAATTATCTAGCCTATGTTTTGGTTGTGTTTTTTGTGTTTAATTAGTGTTTGTGCCAAGTAGAACCATTGGGAAGACTTGGGGAAAGTCTTGTTGAACTTGCTGTAAAAAACAGAAACTTTAGCGCTAACGAGAACTGCTGTCATTTTTATTTGGAAAGTGATATTTAGTTAATTATTTTTGCAGATGATTAATAGATAAATTCCTCACGTCCAGAAATTTATTTTAGAATTTTGGGGGTTCCAGATCTTGCGCTAGCTACAGATTACTACAGATTGTTCTGTTTTTGACATATTCTGTTTTTCGTGTGTTGTTTGCTTATTTTGATGAATCTATGGCTAGTAAATTACTTTATAATCCATAGAGAAGTTGGAATACAGTAGGTTTAACACCAATATAAATAAATAATGAGTTCATTACAGTATCTTGAAGTGGTCTTTTGTTTTCTTTCGCTAACAGAGCTCACGAGTTTTCTATCTTAAGTTTTGTGTTATGAAGTTTTCAAGTTTTGGGTAAAGATTTGATGGATTATGGAACAAGGAGTGGAAAGATCCTAAGCTTGGGGATGCCCATGTCACCCCCAAGATAATCTAAGGACACCTAAAAGCCAAAGCTTGGGGATGCCCTGGAAGGCATCCCCTCTTTCGTCTACTTCTATCGGTAACTTTACTTGGAGCTATATTTTTATTCACCACATGATATGTGTTTTGCTTGGAGCGTCTTTTATGATTTGAGTATTTGCTTATTAGTTTACCACAATCATCCTTGCTGTACACACCTTTTGAGAGAGCCATACATGATTTGGAATTTGATAGAATACTCTATGTCCTTCACTTATATCTTTTGAGCTTTATAATTTTGCTCTGGTGCTTCACTTATATCTTTTAGAGCATGGTGGTGGATTTGTTTTATAGAAACTATTGTTCTCTCCTGCTTCACTTAGATTATTTTGAGAGTCTTAATAGCATGGAAATTTGCTTAAAATCCTAATATGCTTGGTATGCAAGATTAATAATAAAACTTTCTTATGAGTGTGTTGAATACTAAGAAAATTTTGATGCTTGATGATTGTTTTGAGATATGGAGGTAATAATATCAAAGTCATGCTAGTTGAGTAGTTGTGAAATTGAGAAATACTTGTGTTGAGGTTTGCAAGTCCCGTAGCATGCACGTATGGTAAACGTTATGCAACAAATTTGAAACATGAGATGTTATTTGATTGTCTTGCTTATGAGTGGCGGTCGGGGACGAGCGATGGTCTTTTCCTACCAATCTATCCCCCTAGGAGCATGCACGTAGTGCTGAGGTTTTTGATGACTTGTAGATTTTTGCAATAAGTATGTGAATTCTTTATGACTAATGTGGAGTCCATGGATTATACGCACTCTCACCCTTCCACCCTTGCTAGCCTCTTCGGTACCGTGCATTGCCCTTTCTCACCTTGAGAGTTGGCGCAAACTTCGCCGGTACATCCAAACCCCGTGATATGATACACTCTTTCACACATAAACCTCCTTATATCTTCCTCAAAACTGCCACCATACCTACCTATTATGGCATTTCCATAGCCATTCCGAGATATATTGCCATGCAACTTTCCATCATTTCGTTCATCATGACACATTCATCATTGTCATATTGCTTAGCATGATCATGTAGTTGACATAGTATTTGTGGCAAAGCCACCGTTCATGCTCGTCCTCGAGTAGGAATTAAGCTTGGGGATGCTTGATACGTCTCCAACGTATCTATAATTTTTGATTGCTCCATGCTATATTATCTACTGTTTTAGACATTATTGGGCTTTATTTTCCACTTTTATATTATTTTTGGGACTAACCTATTAACCAGAGGCCCAGCCCAGAATTGCTGTTTTTTGCCTGTTTTAGGGTTTCGAAGAAAAGGAATATCAAACGGAGTCCAAACGAAATGAAACCTTCGGAAACGTGATTTTCTCATCAGATAAGATCCAGGAGACTTGGACCCTCCGTCAAGAAAGCCACGAGGTGCTCACGAGGGTAGGGGCGCCCCCCTAGGGCGCCCCCCCTAGGGCGCGCCCCCTGCCTCGTGGGCCCCTCGAAGCTCCACCGACGTACTTCTTCCTCCTATATATATCCACGTACCCCCAAACAACCGGGGATGGAGCCAAAAAACTAATTCCACCGCCGCAACTTTCTGTATCCATGAGATCCCATCTTGGGGCCTGTTCTGGAGCTCCGCCGGAGGGGGCATCCATCACGGAGGGCTTCTACATCATCATCCAAGCCCCACCGATGAAGTGTGAGTAGTTTACTTCAGACCTACGGGTCCATAGCTAGTAGCTAGATGGATTCTTCTCTCTTTTTGGATCTCAATACAATGTTCTCCCCCTCTCTCGTGGAGATCTATTCGATGTAATCTTCTTTTTGCGGTGTGTTTGTTGAGACCGATGAATTGTGGGTTTATAACCAAGTCTATCTATGAATAATATTTGAATCTTCTCTGAATTCTTTTATGTATGATTGGTTATCTTTGCAAGTCTCTTCGAATTATCAGTTTGGTTTGGCCTACTAGATTGGTTGTTCTTGCCATGGGAGAAGTGCTTAGCTTTGGGTTCAATCTTGCGGTGTCCTTTCCCAGTGACAGAAGGGGCAGGAAGGCACGTATTGTATTGATGCCATCGAGGATAACAAGATGGTTTTTTTATCATATTGCATGAAACTATCCCTCTACATCATGTCATCTTGCTTAAGGCGTTACTCTGTTTTTAACTTAATACTCTAGATGCATGTTGGATAGCGGCCGATGAGTGGAGTAATAGTAGTAGATGCAGAATCGTTTCGGTCTACTTGTCTCGGACGTGATGCCTATATACATGATCATACCTAGATATTCTCATAACTATGCTCAATTCTGTCAATTGCTCAACAGTAATTTGTTCACCCACCATAGAATACTTATGCTCTTAAGAGAAGCCACTAGTGAAACCTATGGCCCCCGGGTCTCTTTCTCATCATATCAATCTCCATCACTTTACTATTGCTTTGTTTTTACTTTGCTTTTTCTTTATTTACTTTGCATCTCTATACCAAAAATACCAAAAAAATATTATTTATCATCTCTATCAGATCTCACTTTCGTAAGTGACCGTGAAGGGATTGACAACCCCTAAGCGTGTTGGTTGCGTTGAGCTATTGTTTTTGTGTAGGTATGAGGGACTCGAGCGTAGCCTCCTACTGGATTGATACCTTGGTTCTCAAAAACTGAGGGAAATACTTACGCTACTTTGCTACATCATCCCTTCCTCTTCGGGGAAATCCAACGCAGTGCTCAAGAGGTAGCAGGGGCGCGCCCAGGGGGGTAGGGCACGCCCCTGACCCTCGTGGCCAGGTGCCAGCTTGCTACCTCTTCAGCACTGTGTTGGATTTCCTTGAAGAGGAAAGGATGATGCAACAAAGTAGCGTAAATATTTCCCTCAGTTTTTGAGAACCAAGGTATCAATCCAGTAGGAGGCTGCGCGTGAGTCCCTAGTACCTTCACAAAACAAATAACTCCTCGCAACCAACGTGATAAGGGGTTGTCAATCCCTTCACGGTCACTTACGAGAGTGAGATCTGATAGATATGATAAGATAATATTTTTGGTATTTTTGTGATAAAGATGCAAAGTAAAATAAAAGCAAAGTAAAAAGCAAAGGAAATAACTAAGTATTGGAAGATTAATATGATGAAGATAGACCCGGGGGCCATAGGTTTCACCAGTGGCTTCTCTCAAGAGCATAAGTATTTTACGGTGGGTGAACGAATTATTGTTGAGAAATTGACAGAATTGAGCATAATTATGAGAATATCTAGGTATGATCATGTATATAGGCATCACGTCCAAGACATGTAGACTGACTCCTGCCTGCATCTACTACTATTACTCCACTCATCGACCGCTATCCAGCATGCATCTAGAGTATTAAGTTCGTGAAAACAAAGTAACCCCTTAAGCATGATGACATGATGTAGAGGGATAAATTCATGCAATATGATAAAAAAACCCATCTTGTTATCCTCGATGGCAACAATACAATACTTGTCTTGCTGCCCCTACTGTCCCTGGGAAAGGACACCACAAAATTGAACCCAAAGCTAAGCACTTCTCCCATTGCTAGAAAGATCAATCTAGTAGGCCAAACCAAACTGATAATTCGAAGAGACTTGCAAAGATAACCAATCATACATAAAAGAATTACGAGAAGATTCAAATATTGTTCATAGATAATCTTGATCATAAACCCACAATTCATCGGTCTCAACAAACACACCGCAAAAAGAAGATTACATCGAATAGATCTCCACAAAAGAGGGGGAGAACATTGTATTGAGATCCAAAAAGAGAGAAGAAGCCATCTAGCTAATAACTATGGACCCGAAGGTCTGAGGTAAACTACTCACACTTCATCGGAGAGGCTATGGTGTTGATGTAGAAGCCCTCCGTGATGGATGCCCCCTCCGGCGGAGCTCCGAAACAGGCCCCAAGATGGGATCTCATGGATACAGAAAGTTACGGCGGTGGAATTAGGGTTTTGGCTCCGTATATGATCGTTTGGGGGTGATACGTCTCCAACGTATCTATAATTTTTGATTGCTCCATGCTAGATTATCTTCTATTTTGGATGTTTATGGGCTTTATTATACACTTTTATATCATTTTTGGGACTAACCTATTAACCCAGAGCCCAATGACAGTTTCTGTTTTTACCTTGTTTTAGGGTTTCGAAGAAAAGGAGAATCAAACGGAGTCCAATTGACCTGAAACTTCACGGAACTCATTTTTGGAAGGAAAGAAGCCCAGAAGACTTGAAGTGCACGTAACGGAAGCTTCAAGGAGGGCACGAGGTAGGGGGCGTGCCATCCACCCTCGTGGACCCCTCGTGGCCCCCTTGACGTACTTCTTCCACCTATATATCTCCATATACCCTAAAAACATCGAGGAGCATAATAGATCGGGAGTTCTGCCGCCAGAAGCCTCCGTAGCCACCGAAAACCAATCTAGACCCGTTCCGGCACCCTGTCGGAGGGGGCAATCCCTCTCTGGTGGCCATCTTCATCATCCCGGTGCTCTCCATGACGAGGAGGGAGTAGTTCTCCCTCGAGGCTGAGGGTATGTACCAGTAGCTATGTGTTTGATCTCTCTCTCTCTCTCTCTCGTGTTCTTGAGGTGATACGATCTTGATGTATCGCGAGCTTTGCTATTATATTTGGATCCTATGATGTTTCTTCCCCCCTCTACTCTCTTGTAATGGATTGAGTTTCCCCTTTGAAGTTATCTTATCGGATTGAGTCTTTAAAGATTTGAGAACACTTGATGTATGTCTTGTCGTGCGTATTTGTGGTGACAATGGGATACCACGTGATTCACTTGATGTATGTTTTGGTGATCAACTTGCGGGTTTCGCCCATGAACCTATGCATAGGGGTTGGCACATGTTTTCGTCATGATTCTCCAGTAGAAACTTTGGGGCACTCTTTGAGGTTCTATGTGTTGGTTGAATAGATGAATCTGAGATTGTGTGATGCATATCGTATAATCATACCCACGGATACTTGAGGTGACATTGGAGTATCTAGGTGACATTAGGGTTTTGGTTGATTTGTGTCTTAAGGTGTTATTCTAGTACGAACTCTAGGGTTGTTTGTGACACTTATAGGAATAGCCCAACGGATTGAATGGAAAGAATAACTTTGAGGTGGTTCCGTACCCTACCATAATCCCTTCGTTCGTTCTCCGCTATTAGCGACTTTGGAGTGACTCTTTGTTGCATGTTGAGGGATAGTTATATGATCCAATTATGTTATCATTGTTGAGGGAACTTACACTAGCGAAAGTATGAACCCTAGGCCTTGTTTCAACACATTGCAATACCGTTTACGCTCATTTTTATCATTAGTTACCTTGCTGTTTTTATATTTTCAGATTACAAAAACCTATATCTACCATCCGTATACCACTTGTATCACCATCTCTTTGCCGAACTAGTGCACCTATACAATTTACCATTGTATTGGGTGTGTTGGGGACACAAGAGACTCTTTGTTATTTGGTTGCAGGGTTGCTTGAGAGAGACCATCTTCATCCTACGCCTCCCATGGATTGATAAACCCTTAGGTCATCCACTTGAGGGAAATTTGCTACTATCCTACAAACCTCTGCACTTGGAGGCCCAACAACGTCTACAAGAAGAAGGTTGTGTGGTAGACATTAAGCTCTTTTCTGGCGCCGTTGCCGGGGAGGTTAGCGCTTGAAGGTATATCTTTAGATCTTGCAATCGAGTCTTTTAGTTTCTTGTTTTATCACTAGTTTAGTTTATAAAAGAAAATTACAATAAAATGGAATTAAGTTTGTCTCATACGCTTCACCTTTTTAATATCTTTCGTAAGTATGATGGAATGGAAAATTGTGCTCAAGTGCTAGAAGACGAAATCTATAATACGTTTGGCACTAAATATGTGAATGATGAGCATGATTGCACTATTGTTAGTACGAATTCTTTGAATATCCATGATACTAATGATGATTGCACTAGTTATGATGAAAATGTCTCCTGTAAACATGTCAATTTTTGTGGAGTGCGTTGGGTTTGCACGCACACACCAAATAGGGAAAATAGATATTGCAAGAGGCATAAGTACTTAGAAACTAAATTGTTGCAAGAAAGGCTAGATGAATGTGCTGAAAATTTAAATTATATTGGCCATACTTGTGAGCTTTGCAATGAACATGATCATTTCAATACCCAATGCAAATTGTTTCATGATCGTATCGTGTCCAAAAATTATGATGACTTGATTTCCCTTGCACATCATAATGAACTTAGTTTGCTTATGGGTTACGAAGAAATGAAACGTATAACTAATTATCTTCCAGAATTTGCCCGTTATAAACTTCTTGGATTTGATCTAGAGGAAATTTATATGTATTGTGCGGTGAATTCTATTGAAAATCCTTATATTGCCAACTACATAAAGAAAAGAATACAAATAGAGGATGAAGAGAATACTAATGAAAGGGAAAGACTTCCCAATATCCTCCTATTATTTCTTATGATGAATCAGGTAACGAGGAGGAGCCTCCTATTCAACCAATCTCATTAATAAGGAGCTCCAAAAAGAGGATTGAACCCACACATGATGTGGTGAAGAGGAAGAAAAGAAAAAGGAAGAGAGGTAAAAAGATATCTCCCCCAAATATTGCTGCTCCTATTACTATTGTGCCTCATGAAAATATAATCGTGGAAGATAATGATACTTCTTATGATCTTGAAAATCTTTTTGGCACTTGCTTGGAAGAATATGATAATTGATATACTATTGGTGCTATCCATACTATTAATTATGAGAGTGATTATGCTTATGATTTGAAAAGGCCCAAGCTTGGGGATGCTATGTTTGATGAAGATGATGTTTTTGAGAATATATATGCTGAAATTAATGTTTGTCCTAAGCTTGGGGAAGCTATGTTTAATGAAGATGATATTTTTAGTCTCCCAAGTTTTGATATGCAAATTTATAATGATGATAGCATGCCTCCTACTTATGATGATTATTGTGATGATACTTATGCTATAAAAAGTAGTGATTATATTTATAAAACTTGTCATGATTATGATTACCCCTTTTCTGAACATTACTCTTTTAATGTGGAAACAATTTATAGTATTCGAGTTTCTTATGATACTCCCACTATTCCGAATGAGAACAATTTTGCTTATGTGGAGAGTAATAAAATTTCTATGCTTGTAGATCATGAAAAGAATGCTTTAGGTGCTGGTTATATTGTTGAGTTCATTCATGATGCTACTGAAAATTATTATGAGGGAGGAATATATGCTTGTAGGAATTGCAATAATATCAAGTTTCCTCTCTATGTGCTTAAAATTTTGAAGTTATGCTTGTTTTGCTTTCCTATGCAAGTTGATTCTTGTTCCCACAAGTTATTTGCTCACAAAATCCCTATGCATAGGAAGTGGGTTAGACTTAAATGTGCTAGGCATATTCTTCATGATGCTCTCTTTATGTTTCAATTCTTATCCTTTATGTGAGCATCATTGAAATCATCATGCCTAGCTAGGGGCGTCAAACTATAGCGCTTGTTGGGAGGCAACCCAATTTTATTTTTGTTACTTGCTTTTTGCTCCTATTTAGTAACAAATAATTTATCTAGTCTCTGTTCAGATGTGTTTTTATTGTCTTAATTAGTGTTTGTGCCAAGTAGAACCTTTGGGAAGACTCGGGGAAAGTCTTGTTGATCATTGATCATGCTGTAAAAAATAGAAACTTTAGCGCTCACGAGAATTGCTGCCATGTTTATTTGGAAATTGATATTTAGTTAATTCTTTTTGAAGATGATTAATAGATAAATTACTCAGGTCCAGCAATTTATTTGAGAATTTTATGAGTTCCAGAAGTATACGTTTGATCCAGATTACTACAGACTGTTCTGTTTTTGACAGATTCTATTTTCATGTGTTGTTTACTTATTTTGATGAATCTATGGCTAGTAAAAGAGTTTATAAACCATAGAGAAGTTGGAATACGGTAGGTTTAACACCAATATAAATAAAGAACAAGTTCATTACAGTACCTTGAAGTGGTGATTTATTTTCTTATACTAACGGAGCTTACGAGTTTTCTGTTAAATTTTGTGTTGTGAAGTTCTCAAGTTTTGGGTAAGGATTTGATGGACTATGGAATAAGGAGTGGCAAGAGCCTAAGCTTGGGGATGCCCAAGGCACCCCAAGGTAATATTCAAGGACAACCAAGAGCCTAAGCTTGGGGATGCCCCGTAAGGCATCCCCTCTTTCGTCTTCGTTCATCGGTAACTTTACTTGGAGCTCTATTTTATTTACCACATGATATGTGTTTTGCTTGGAGCGTCATTTTATTTTATTTAGTTTTACTCGCTGTTTGAATAAAATACCAAGATCTGAAATTCTTAAATGTTAGAGAGTCTTCACATAGTTGCATAATTATTCGACTACTCATTGATCTTCACTTATATCTTCCGGAGTAGTTTGTTGTTGCTCTAGTGCTTCACTTATATCTTTTAGAGCACGGTGGTGGATTTGTT
Organism: Triticum dicoccoides; assembly: GCF_002162155.2. Classification (NCBI taxonomy): domain Eukaryota; kingdom Viridiplantae; phylum Streptophyta; class Magnoliopsida; order Poales; family Poaceae; genus Triticum; species Triticum dicoccoides. Next base: position 88,010,478 of record NC_041392.1, on the reverse strand, counting down.
TTATAGAAACTATTGATCTCTCATGCCTCACTTAGATTATTTTGAGAAGTATTAAATAGCATGGTAATTTGCTTAAAATCCTAATATGCTAGGTATTCAAGATTAGTAAAACTTTCATCTGAGTGCATTGAATACTAAGAGAAGTTTGATGCTTGATGACTGTTTTGAGATATGGAGGTAATAATATCAAAGTCGTGCTAGTTGAGTAGTTGTGAATTTGAGGAATACTTGTTTTGAAGTCTGCAAGTCCCGTAGCATGCACGTATGGTAAACGTTATGTAACAAATTTGAAACATGAGGTGTTATTTGATTGTCCACCTTATGAGTGGCGGTCGGGGACGAGCGATGGTCTTTTCCTACCAATCTATCACCCTATGAGCATGCGCGTAGTGCCGAGGTTTTTGATGACTTGTAGATTTTTGCAATAAATATGTGAGTTCTTTATGACTAATGTTGAGTCCATGGATTATACGCACTCTCACCCTTCCATCATTGCTAGCCTCTTCGGTACCGTGCATTGCCCTTCCTCACATTGAGAGTTGGTGCAAACTTCGTCGGTGCATCCAAACCCTGTGATATGATACGCTCTTTCACACAAAACCTCCTTATATCTTCCTCAAAACAGCCACCATACCTACCTATTATGGCATTTCCATAGCCATTCCAAGATATATTGCCATGCAACTTTCCACCATTCCGTTCATCATGACACATTCATCATTGTCATATTGCTTAGCATGATCATGTAGTTGACATCGTATTTGTGGCAAAGCCACCGTTCATAATTCTTCCATACATGTCACTCATGCATCATTGCATATCCCGGTACACCGCCGGAGGCATTCATATAGAGTCATACTTTGTTCTAAGTATCGAGTTGTAATCATTGAGTTATAAATAAATATAAGTGTGATGATCATCATTTTCTAGAGCATTGTCCCAAGTGAGGAATAAAATAAGAAGAAGAAAAAGAAGAGAAAGGCCATAAGAAAGAGAGAAGGCCCAAAAAAGAGAGAAAGGCCATAAAAAAGAGAAGGCCCAAAAAAATGAGAGAAAAAGAGAGAGGGGACAATGCTACTATCCTTTGCCACACTTGTGCTTCAAAGTAGCACCATAATCCTCATGACAGAGAGTCTCTTGTTTTGTCACTTTCATATACTAGTGGGAATTTTCATTATAGAACTTGGCTTGTATATTTCAACAATGGTCCTCCTCAAGTGCCCTAGGTCTTCGTGAGCAAGCAAGTTGGATGCACACCCACTTAGTTTCTTTTGTTGAGCTTTCATACATTTATAGCTCTAGTGCATCCGTTGCATGGCAATCCCTACTCCTCGCATTAACATCAATCGATGGGCATCTCCATAGCCCATTGATTAGCCTCGTTGATGTGAGACTTTCTTCCTTTTTGTCTTCTCCACATAACCCCCATCATCATATTCTATTCCACCCATATTGCTATGTCCATGGCTCGCGCTCACATATTGCGTGAAAGTTTATAGGTTTGAGATTACTAAAATATGAAACAATTGCTTGGCTTGTCATCGGGGTTGTGCATGATGAGAGCATTCTTGTGTGACGAAAATGGAGCATGACTAAACTATATGATTTTGTAGGGATGAACTTTCTTTGGCCATGTTATTTTGAGAAGACATAATTGCTTAGTTAGTATGCTTGAAGTATTATTATTTTTATGTCACTATGAACTTTTATCTTGAGTCTTTCAGATCTGAATATTCATGGTACAATTAAGAAGAATTAAACTAAAATTATGCCAAGTAGCACTCTGCATCAAAAATTCTATTTTTATCATTTACCTACTCGAGGACGAGCAGGAATTAAGCTTGGGGATGATGATACGTCTCCAACATATCTATAATTTTTGATTGCTCCATGCTATATTATCTTTTGTTTTGGATGTTTATGGGCTTTATTATACACTTTTATATCATTTTTGGGACTAACCTATTAACCCAGAGCCCAGTGCCAGTTTATGTTTTTACCTTGTTTTAGGGTTTCGAAGAAAAGGAAAATAAACGGAGTCCAATTGACCTGAAACTTCACGGAACTCATTTTTGGAAGGAAAGAAGCCCAGAAGACTTGAAGTGCACGCAAGGGAAGCTTCGAGGAGGCCACGAGGTAGGGGGCGCGCCCACCCCCTGGGTGCGCCCTCCACCCTCGTGGGCCCCTCGTGGCCCCCCTGACGTACTTCTTTCGCCTATATATCTCCATATACCCTAAAAACATCGAGGAGCACAATAGATCATGAGTTCCGCCGCCATAAGCCTCTGTAGCCACCGAAAACCAATCTAGACCCGTTCTGGCACCCTGCCGGAGGGGGCAATCCCTCTCTGGTGGCCATATACATCATCCCGGTGCTCTCCATGACGAGGAGGGAGTAGTTCTCCCTCGAGGTTGAGGGTATGTACCAGTAGCTATGTGTTTGATCTCTCTCTCTCTCTCTCTCGTGTTCTTGAGGTGATACGATCTTGATGTATCGCGAGCTTTGCTATTATATTTGGATCCTATGATGTTTCTTCCCCCCTCTACTCTATTGTAATGGATTGAGTTTCCCCTTTGAAGTTATCTTATCGGATTGAGTCTTTAAAGATTTGAGAACACTTGATGTATGTCTTGCCGTGCGTATCTGTGGTGACAATGGGATACCACGTGATTCACTTGATGTATGTTTTGGTGATCAACTTGCGGGTTCCGCCCATGAACCTATGCATAGGGGTTGGCACATGTTTTCGTTGTGATTCTCCGGTAGAAACTTTGGGGCACTCTTTGAGGTTCTATGTGTTGGTTGAATAGATGAATCTGAGATTGTGTGATGCATATCGTATAATCATACCCGCAGATACTTGAGGTGACATTGGAGTATCTAGGTGACATTAGGGTTTTGGTTGATTTGTGTCTTAAGGTGTTATTCTAGTACGAACTCTAGGGCTGTTTGTGACACTTATAGGAATAGCCCAACGGATTGATTGGAAAGAATAACTTTGAGGTGGTTCTGTACCCAACCATAATCTCTTCGTTCGTTCTCCGCTATTAGCGACTTTGGAGTGACTCTTTGTTGCATGTTGAGGGATAGTTATATGATCCAATTATGTTATCATTGTTGAGGGAACTTACACTAGCGAAAGTATGAACCCTAGGCCTTGTTTCAACACATTGCAATACCGTTTACGCTCACTTTTATCATTAGTTACCTTGATGTTTATATATTTTCAGATTACAAAAACCTATATCTATGTTGGAAATATGCCCTAGAGGCAATAATAAATTGGTTATTATTATATTTCCTTGTTCATGATAATCGTTTATTATCCATGCTAGAATTGTATTGATAGGAAACTCAGATACATGTGTGGATACATAGACAACACCATGTCCCTAGTAAGCCTCTAGTTGACTAGCTCGTTGATCAATAGATGGTTACGGTTTCCTGACCATGGACATTGGATGTCATTGATAACGGGATCACATCATTAGGAGAATGATGTGATGGACAAGACCCAATCCTAAGCCTAGTACAAGATCATGTAGTTCGTATGCTAAAGCTTTTCTAATGTCAAGTATCATTTCCTTAGACCATGAGATTGTGCAACTCCCGGATACCGTAGGAGTGCTTTGGGTGTGCCAAACGTCACAACGTAACTGGGTGGCTATAAAGGTACACTACAGGTATCTCCGAAAGTGTCTGTTGGGTTGGCACGAATCGAACCTGGGATTTGTCACTCCGTGTAAACGGAGAGGTATCTCTGGGCCCACTCGGTAGGACATCATCATAATGTGCACAATGTGATCAAGGAGTTGATCACGGGATGATGTGTTACGGAACGAGTAAAGAGACTTGCCGGTAACGAGATTGAACAAGGTATCGGGATACCGACGATCGAATCTCGGGCAAGTATCGTACCGCTAGACAAAGGGAATTGTATACGGGATTGATTAAGTCCTTGACATCATGGTTCATCCGATGAGATCATCGTGGATCATGTGGGAGCCAACATGGGTATCCAGATCCCACTGTTGGTTATTGACCGGAGAGGTGTCTCGGTCATGTCTGCATGTTTCCCGAACCCGTAGGGTCTACACACTTAAGGTTCGATGACGCTAGGGTTATAGGGAAAGTATGTACGCGGTTACCGAATGTTGTTTGGAGTCCCGGATGAGAACCCGGACGTCACGAGGAGTTTCGGAATGGTCCGGAGGTAAAGATTGATATATAGGAAGTATGGTTTTGGCCACCGGAAGTGTTCCGGGCATCACCGGTAGTGTACCGGGACCACCGGAGGGGGCCGGGGGTCCACCAGGTGGGGCCACCAGCCCCGGAGGCCTACATGGGCCAATAGTGGGAAGGGACCAGCCCCTATGTGGGCTAGGGCGCCTCCCACCAAGGCCCAAGGCGTCCTCAAGAGGAGAGGGGGCAAACCCTAGGCGTAGATGGGCCCTAAGGCCCACCCTAGGTGCGCCCCCCTCTCTCTCCCCCTTGGCCGCATCCCAGATGGGATCTGGGGGCTGCCGCCACCCCTAGGGAGGGAACCCTAGGTGGGGGCGCAGCCCCTCTCCTTCCCCTATATATACTTGAGGTTTGGGGCTGCCCAACACATGTGATTTTGCTCTCCCTGTTGGTGCAGCCCTACCCCTCTCCCTCCTCGTCTCTCGTAGTGCTTGGCGAAGCCCTGCTGGAGTCCCGCGCTCCTCCACCACTACCACGCCGTCGTGCTGCTGTTGGAGGGAGTCTTCCCCAACCTCTCCTTCTCCCCTTACTGGATCAAGGCGTAGGAGACGTCACCGGGCTGTACGTGTGTTGAACACGGAGGTGCCGTCCGTTCGGCACTAGGATCATCGGTCATTTGGATCACGACGAGTACGACTCCATCAACCCTGTTCACTTGAACGCTTCCACTTAGCGATCTACAAGGGTATGTAGATGCACTCTCCTTCCCCTCGTTGCTAGATTACTCCATAGATTGATCTTGGTGATGCATAGAAAATTTTGAATTTCTGCTACGTTCCCCAACAGTGGTATCAGAGCTAGGTCTATGCGTAGTTACTATGCACGAGTAGAACACAAAGTAGTTGTGGGCGTCGATATTGTCAATTATCTTGCCGTTACTAGTCTTATCTTGATTCGGCGGCATCGTGGGATGAAGCGGCCCGGACCGACCTTACACGTACGCTTACATGAGACCGGTTCCACCGACTGACATGCACTAGTTTCATAAGGTGGCTGGCGGGTGTCTGTCTCTCCCACTTTAGTCGGATCGGATTCGATGAACAGGGTCCTTATGAAGGGTAAATAGAAATTGGCAATTCACGTTGTGGTTTTGGCGTAGGTAAGAAACGTTCTTGCTAGAAACCTATAGCAGCCACGTAAAACCTATAGCAAGTGTTTTGTGATGTGATATGGCCAAAGGATGTGATGAATGATATATATGTGATGTATGAGATCATGTTCTTGTAATAGGAATCACGACTTGCATGTCGATGAGTATGACAACCGGCAGGAGCCATAGGAGTTGTATTTATTTTTTTGTATGACCTGCGTGTCATTAAGAAACGCCATGTAAATTACTTTACTTTATTGCTAAACGTGTTAGCCATAGTAGTAGAAGTAATAGTTGGCGAGCAACTTCATGGAGACACGATGATGGAGATCATGATGATGGAGATCATGGTGTCATGCCGGTGACAAGATGATCATGGAGCCCCAAGATGGAGATCAAAGGAGCTATATGATATTGGCCATATCATGTCACTATTATTTAATTGCATGTGATGTTTATCATGTTTTTGCATCTAGTTTACTTAGAACGACGGTAGTAAATAAGATGATCCCTCATAATAATTTCAAGAAAGTGTCCCCCCCCTAACTGTGCACCGTTGCGACAGTTTGTTGTTTCGAAGCACCACGTGATGATCGGGTGTGATAGATTCCAACGTTCACATACAACGGGTGTAAGACAGATTTACACATGCAAACACTTAGGTTGACTTGACGAGCCTAGCATGTACAGACATGGCCTCGGAACATAGAAGACCGAAAGGTCGAACATGAGTCGTATAGAAGATACGATCAACATGAAGATGTTCACCGATGTTGACTAGTCCGTCTCACGTGATGATCGGACATGGCCTAGTTGACTCGGATCATGTAATCACTTAGATGACTAGAGGGATGTCTATCTGAGTGGGAGTTCATAAGATGAACTTAATTATCCTGAACATAGTCAAAAGGTCTTCACAAATTATGTCGTGGCTCGCGCTTCAGTTCTACTGTTTAGATATGTTCCTGGAGAAAATTTAGTTGAAAGTTGATGGTAGCAATTATGCAGACTAGGTCCGTAAACTGAGGATTGTCCTCATTGCTTCATAGAAGGCTTGTGTCCTTAATGCACCGCTCAGTGTGCTGAACCTCGAACGTCGTCTGTGGATGTTGCGAACATCTGACATACACATTTTGATAACTACGTGATAGTTCAGTTAAACGGTTTAGAGTTGAGGCACCGAAGACATTTTGAAACGTCGCGAAACATATGAGATGTTTCGAGGGCTGAAATTAGGATTTCAGGCTCGTGCCCACGTCAAGAGGTATAAGACCTCCGACGATTTTCTTAGCCTGCAAACTAAGGGAGAAAATCTCAATTGTTGAGCTTGTGCTCAGATTGTCTGAGTACAACAATCATTTGAATCGAGTGGGAGTTGATCTTCCAGATGAGATAGTGATGTTTCTTCGAACTCATTACCACCAAGTTGCTAGAGCTTCGTGATGAACTATAATATATCAAGGACATATATGATGATCCTTGAGATATTCGCGATGTTTGACACCACAAAAGTAGAAATCAAGAAGGAGCATCAATTGTTGATGGTTGGTGAAACCACTAGTTTCAAGAAGGGCAAGGGCAAGAAGGGATACTTCATGAAACGACAAATCAGCTGCTGCTCTAGTGAAGAAACCCAAGGTTGAACCCAAACCCGAGACTAAGTGCTTCTATAATAAGGGGAACAGCCACTGGAGCAGAATTACCCTAGATACTTGGTAGATGAGAAGGTTGGCAAGGTCGATAGAAGTATATTGGATATACATTGTGTTAATGTGTAATTTACTAGTACTCCTAGTACAACCATGGTATTAGATACCGGTTCGGTTGCTAAGTGTTAGTAAACTCGAAATAAAAGGCTGCGGAGTAAACGGAGACTAGCTAAAGGTGAGCTGGCGATATGTGTTGGAAGTTTTTCCCAAGCTTGATGTGATCAAGCATCGCACGCTCCCTCTACCATCGAGATTGGTGTTTGCGTTGAGCATAGACATGATTGGATTATGTCTATCACAATACGGTTATTCATGTAAGGAGAATAATGGTTACTCTGTTTATTTGAATAATACCTTCAATGGTCTTGCACCTAAAATGAATGGTTTATTGAATCTCGATCGTAGTGATACACATGTTCATGCCAAAAGATATAAGATAGTAATGATAGTACCACCTACTTGTGGCACTGCCACGTAAGTCATATCGGTATAAAACGCATGAAGAAGCTCCATGTTGATGGATCTTTGGGCTCACTCGTTTTTGAAAAGTTTGAGACATGCGAACCATGTCTATTGGTGTATATGCATGAAGAAACTCCATGCAAATGGACCATTTGGACTCACTTGATTTTGAATCACTTGAGACATGCAAATCATACCACATGGGCAAGATGGATGAAAGCCTCGTTTTCAGTAAAATGGAACTAGAAAGCAACTTGTTGGAAGTAATACATTTTGATGTGTGCAGTCCAATGAGTGCTGAGGCGTGTAGTGGATATTGTTATGTTCTTACTTCACAGATGATTTGAGTAGATATTGAGTATATTTACTTGATGAATCACGAGTCTGAATTATTGAAAGGTTCAAGTAATTTCAGGGTGAAGGTGAGAGATCGTCGTGACAAGAGGATAAAATATCTATGATATGATCATAGAGATGAATATCTGAATTACGAGTTTGGCACAGAATTACGACATTGTGGAAATTGTTTCACAACTAATACAGCCTGAAACACCATAGTATGATGGTGTGTCCGAACATCATAACTGCACCCTATTGGATATGATGCATACCATGATGTCTCTTATCGAATTACCACGATAGTTTATGGGTTAGGCATTAGAGACAACCACATTCACTTTAAATAGGGCACCACGTAATTCCGATGAGATGACACCGTACGAACTATGGTTTAGAGAAACCTAAGCTGTCATTTGTTAAAAGGTTTGGGGCTGCGACGCTTATGTGAAAAGTTTCAGGCTGACAAGCTCGAACCCAAAGCGGATAAATGCATCTTCATAGGACACCCAAAACAGTTGGGTGTACCTCCTATCTCAGATCCGAAAGCAATAAGGGATTGTTTCTAGAATCGGGTCCTTTCCCGAGGAAAAGTTTCTCTCAAAAGAATTGAGTGGGAGGATGGTGGAGACTTGATGAGGTTATTGAACCGTCTCTTCAACTAGTGTGTGGCAGGGCACAGGGAGTTGTTCCTGCGGCACCTACACCAATTGAAGTGGAAGCTTATGATAGTGATCATGAAACTTCAGATCAAGTCACTACCAAACCTCGTGGGATGACAAGGATGCGTACTACTTCAGAATGGTACGTAATCCTGTCTTGGAAGTCATGTTGCTAGACAACAATGAACCTACGAGCTATGGAGAAGCGATGGTGGACCTGGATTCCAAAATGGCTCGAGGCCATATAATCCGAGAGAGGATCCATATATGAAAACAAAGTGTAGACTTTGGAAGAACTACTTGATGGTCGTAAGGCTGTTAGGTACATATGGATTTTAAAAGGAAGACGGACAATGATGGTAAGTATCACCATTAAGAAAGCTCGACTTGTCGTTAAGATGTTTTCCGACAAGTTCAAGGAGTTGACTACGATGAGACTTTCTCACTCGTAGCGATGCTAAGAGTCTGTTGGAATTATATTAGCGATTACTGCATTATTTATGAAATCTTGCAGATAGGATGTTAAAACATTGTTTCCTCGACGATTTTCTTGAGGAAAGGTTGTATGTGATACAACCGGAAGGTTTTGTCAATCCTGAAAGATGCTAACAAGTATGCAAAGCTCCAGCAATCCTTCTAAGGACTGGAGTAAGCATCTCGGAGTTGGAATGTATGCTTTGATGAGATGATCAAAGTTTCTGGGTGTATACAAAGTTTATGAGAAACTTGTATTTCCAAAGAAGTGAGTGGGAGCACTATATAATTTCTGATGAGTATATGTTGTTGACATATTGTTGATCAGAAATGACGTAGAATTTCTGGAAAGCATATAGGGTTATTTGGAAAGTGTTTTTCAATGGAAAGCCTGGATTAAGCTACTTAAACATTGAGCATCAAGATCTATAAGGATAGATCAAAACGCTTAATGGTACTTTCAAATGAGCACATACCTTGACATGATCTTGAAGGTGTTCAAGATGGATCAGTCAAAGAAGGAGTTCTTGCCTGAGTTGTAAGGTATGAAGTTAAGACTTAAAGCTCGACCACGGCAGAAGAAAGAGGAAGGACGAAGGTCATCCCCTATGCTTTTGTCATAGGCTCCATACGGTATGCCATGCTGAGTACCACACCTGATGTGTGCCTTGCCACATATTTGGCAAGAGGGTACAAAGGTGATCTAGGAGTAGATCACCAGATAGCGGTCTAAATTATCCTTAGAGGAATAAGGATATGTTTCTCGGTTATGGAGGTGATAAAAAGTTCGACGTAAAGAGTTACGTCGATGCAAGCCTAACACCTATCCGGATAGCTCTGAGTAGAGATACCAGATACGTATAATGGAGCAACAATTTATTATAGCTCCAAGTAGAACAATTATTTGAAATGGCACCAAATGTAGCGTAGTAGTTGCATCTACAAGATGACATAGAAATTTATGAAGTACATATGGATCTGAATGATGCAGACCCGTTGACTGAAACCTCTCTCACAAGCATAACATGATCAAACCCAGAACTCTTTGGGTGTTAGTCACATGGGGATGTGACCTTGAGTGTTAATCACATATCGATGTGAACTGGATTATTGACTCTAGTGCAAGTGGGAGACTGTTGGAAATATGCCCTAGAGGCAATAATAAATTGGTTATTATTATATTTCCTTATTCATGATAATCGTTTATTATCCATGCTAGAATTGTATTGATAGGAAACTCAGATACATGTGTGGATACATAGACAACACCATGTCCCTAGTAAGCCTCTAGTTGACTAGCTCGTTGATCAATAGATGGTTACGGTTTCCTGACCATGGACATTGGATGTCGTTGATAACGGGATCACATCATTAGGAGAATGATGTGATGGACAAGACCCAATCCTAAGCCTAGCACAAGATCATGTAGTTCGTATGCTAAAGCTTTTCTAATGTCAAGTATCATTTCCTTAGACCATGAGATTGTGCAACTCCCGGATACCGTAGGAGTGCTTTGGGTGTGCCAAACGTCACAACGTAACTGGGTGGCTATAAAGGTACACTATAGGTATCTCCGAAAGTGTCTGTTGGGTTGGCACGAATCGAGACTGGGATTTGTCACTCCGTGTAAACGGAGAGGTATCTCTGGGCCCACTCGGTAGGACATCATCATAATGTGCACAATGTGATCAAGGAGTTGATCACGGGATGATGTGTTACGGAACGAGTAAAGAGACTTGCCGGTAATGAGATTGAACAAGGTATTGGGATACCGACGATCGAATCTCGGGCAAGTATCGTACCGCTAGACAAAGGGAACTGTATACGGGATTGATTAAGTCCTCGACATCGTGGTTCATCCGATGAGATCATCGTGGAGCATGTGGGAGCCAACATGGGTATCCAGATCCCGCTGTTGGTTATTGACCGGAGAGGTGTCTCGGTCATGTCTGCATGTTTCCTGAACCCGTAGGGTCTACACACTTAAGGTTCGATGACGCTAGGGTTATAGGGAAAGTATGTACGCGGTTACCGAATGTTGTTCGGAGTCCCGGATGAGATCCCGGACGTCACGAGGAGTTCTAGAATGCTCCGGAGGTAAAGATTGATATATAGGAAGTATGGTTTTGGCCACCGGAAGTGTTCCGGGCATCACCGGTAGTGTACCGGGACCACCGGAGGGGTCCGGGGGTCCACCAGGCGGGGCCACCAGCCCCGGAGGCCTACATGGGCCAATAGTGGGAAGGGACCAGCCCCTATGTGGGCTGGGGCGCCTCCCACCAAGGCCCAAGGCGTCCTCAAGAGGAGAGGGGGCAAACCCTAGGCGTAGATGGGCCCTAAGGCCCACCCTAGGTGCGCCCCCCTCTCTCTCCCCCTTGGGAGCATCCCAGATGGGATCTAGGGGCTGCCGCCACCCCTAGGGAGGGAGCCCTAGGTGGGGGCACAGCCCCTCCCCTTCCCCTATATATACTTGAGGTTTGGGGCTGCCCAACACATGTGATTTTGCTCTCCTTGTTGGCGCAGCCCTACCCCTCTCCCTCCTCGTCTCTCGTAGTGCTTGGCGAAGCCCTGCTGGAGTCCCGCGCTCCTCCACCACCACCACGCCGTCGTGCTGCTGCTGGATGGAGTCTTCCCCAACCTCTCCTTCTCCCCTTGCTGGATCAAGGCGTAGGAGACGTCACCGGGCTGTACGTGTGTTGCACACGGAGGTGCCGTCCGTTCGGCACTAGGATCATCGGTGATTTGGATCACGACGAGTACAACTCCATCAACCCCGGTCACTTGAACGCTTCTGCTTAGCGATCTACAAGGGTATGTAGATGCACTCTCCTTCCCCTCGTTGCTAGATTACTCCATAGATTGATCTTGGTGATGCGTAGAAAATTTTGAATTTCTGCTACGTTCCCCAACAATCTACCATCCATATACCACTTGTATCACCATCTCTTCGCCGAACTAGTGCACCTATACCCCATGTTGCTTGAGAGAGACCATCTTCATCCTACACCTCCTACGTATTAATAAACCTTAGGTCGTCCACTTGAGGGAAATTTGCTACTGTTCTACAAACCTCTGCACTTGGAGGCCCAACAATGTCTACAAGAAGAAGGTTGTGTAGTAGACATCAGGGGGTACGTAGGTATATATAGGAGGAAGGAGTACGTCGGTGGAGCAACAGGGGGCCCACGAGGGTGGAGGGCGCTCCTGGGGGGGGGGGTAGGCGCGCCCCTACCTCGTGGCTTCCTCCTTTGTTTCTTGACGTAGGGTCCAAGTCTCCTGGATCATGTTCGGTGAGAAAATCACGTTCCCGAAGGTTTCATTCCGTTTGGACTCCGTTTGATATTCCTTTTCTTCGAAACCCTAAAATAGGCAAAAAAACAGCAATTCTGGGTTGGGCCTCCAGTTAATAGGTTAGTTCCAAAATAATATAAAAGTGGATAATAAAGCCCAATAATGTCCAAAACAGTAGATAATATAGCATGGAGCAATCAAAAATTATAGATACGTTGGAGACGTATCAAGCATACCCAAGCTTAATTCCTGCTCGACCTCGAGTAGGTAAATGATAAAAACAGAATTTTTGATGCGGAGTGCTACTTGGCATAATTTAATGTAATTCTTCTTAATTGTGGTTTGAATATTCAGATCCGAAAGATTCAAGATAAAAGTTCATATTGACATAAAAATAATAATACTTCAAGCATACTAACTAAGCAATTATGTCTTCTCAAAATAACATGGCCAAAGAAAGTTCATCCCTACAAAATCATATAGTTTAGTCATGCTCCATTTTCGTCACACAAGAATGCTTTCGTCATTCACAACCCCGATGACAAGCCAAGCAATTGTTTCATACTTTAGTAATCTCAAACCTATAAACTTTCACGCAATATATGAGCGCGAGCCATGGACATAACACTATGGGTGGAATAGAATACGATGATGGGGGTTATGTGGAGAAGACAAAAAAAGAGAAAGTCTCACATCAACAAGGCTAATCAATGGGCTATGGAGATGCCCATCGATTGATGTTAATGCAAGGAGTAGGTATTGCCATGCAACAGATGCACTAGAGCTATAAATGTATGAAAGCTCAACAAAAGAAACTAAGTGGGTGTGCATCCAACTTGCTTGCTCACGAAGACCTAGGGCACTTGAGGAGGCCCATTGTTGGAATATACAAGCCAAGTTCTATAATGAAAAGTTCCCACTAGTATGATGCTACTTTGAAGCACAAGTGTGGCAAAGGATAGTAGCATTGTCCCTTCTCTCTTTTTCTCTCTTCTTTTTGGGCCTTCTTTTTTATTATTATGGCCTTTTTTCCTCACTTGGGACAATGATCTAGAAAATGATGATCATCACACTCCTATTTATTCACAACTCAATGATTACAACTCGATGCTAGAACAAAAGATGACTCTATATGAATGCCTCGGGCGGTGTACCGGGATATGCAATGAACCAAGAGTGACATGTATGAAGGAATTATGAACGGTGGCTTTGCCACAAATACTATGTCAACTACATGATCATGCTAAGCAATATGACAATGATGAATGTGTCATGATGAACGGAATGGTGGAAAGTTGCATGGCAATATATCTCGGAATGGCTATGGAAATGCCATAATAGGTAGGTATGGTGGCTGTTTTGAGGAAGATATAAGGAGGTTTATGTGTGAAAGAGCGTATCATATCACGGGGTTTGGATGCACCGGCGAAGTTTGCACCAACTCTCAATGTGAGAAAGGGCAATGCACGGTACCGAAGAGGCTAGCAATGATGGAAGGGTGAGAGTGCGTGTAATCCATGTACTCAACATTAGTCATAAAGAACTCACATACTTATTGAAAAAATCTACAAGTCATCAAAAACCAAGCACTACGCACATGCTCCTAGGGGGATAGATTGGTAGGAAAAGACCATCGCTCGTCCCCGGCTGCCACTCATAAGGAGGACAATCAAAGAACACCTCATGTTTCAAATTTGTTACATAATGTTTACCATACGTGCATGCTACGGGACTTGCAAACTTCAACACAAGAATTTCTCAAATTCACAACTACTCAACTAGCACGTCTTTTATATTATTACCTCCATATCTCAAAACAATCATCAAGCATCAAACTTCTCTTAGTATTCAGAACACTCATAAGATTTTTTTTACTAATCTTGAATACCTAGCATATTAGGATTATTTAAGAAAATTACCATGCTATTTAAGACTCTCAAAATAATCTAAGTGAAGTATGCGAGATCAATAGTTTCTGTAAAACAAATCCACCACCGTTCTCTAAAAGATATAAGTGAAGTACTAGAGCAAAACTATATAACTCAAATGATATAAGCGAAGCACATAGAGTATTCTAACAAATTCCAAATGATGTATGGATCTCTCAAAAGGTGTGTACAGCAAAGATGATTGTGGTAAACTAAAAAGCAAAGACTCAAATCATACAAGACGCTCCAAGCAAAACACATATCATGTGGTGAATAAAAATATAGCTCCAAGTAAAGTTACCGATAGAAGTAGACGAAAGAGGGGATGCCTTCCGGGGCATCCCCAAGCTTTGGCCTTTAGGTGTCCTTAGATTATCTTGGGGGTGCCATGGGCATCCCCAAGCTTAGGCTCTTGCCACTCCTTGTTCCATAATCCATCAAATCTTTACCCAAAACTTGAAAACTTCACAACACAAAACTTAAGATAGAAAACTCGTGAGCTCCGTTAGCGAAAGAAAACAAAAGACCACTTCAAGGTACTGTAATGAACTCATTATTTATTTATATTGGTGTTAAACCTACTGTATTCCAACTTCTCTATGGATTATAAAGTAATTTACTAGCCATAGATTCATCAAAATAAGCAAACAACACACGAAAAACAGAATCTGTCAAAAACAGAACAGTCTGTAGTAATCTGTAGCTAGCGCAAGATCTGGAACCCCAAAAATTCTAAAATAAATTGCTGGACGTGATTATTTATCTATTAATCATCTGCAAAAATAATTAACTAAATATCACTTTCCAAATAAAAATGGCAGCAGTTCTCGTGAGCGCTAAAGTTTCTGTTTTTTATAGCAAGTGTAACAAGACTTTCCCCAAGTCTTCACAACGGTTATACTTGGCACAAACACTAATTAAACACAAAAAACACAACCAGAACAGATGCTAGACAAATTATTTATTACTAAACAGGAGCTAAAAGCAAGGAGTAAAAATAAAATTGGGTTGCCTCCCAACAAGCACTATCGTTTAACGCCCCTAGCTAGGCATAACAAGCAAGGATAGATCTAGGTATTGACATCTTTGGTAGGTAATCCATAAGTGGCTCTCATAATAGATTCATAAGGTAATTTATTTTTCTTTCTAGGAAAGTGTTCCATGCCTTTCCTTAACGGAAATTGGAATCTAATATTTCCTTCCTTCATATCAATAATTGCACCAATTGTTCTAAGGAAAGCTCTACCAAGAATAATAGGACATGAAGGATTGCAATCTATGTCAAGAACGATAAAATCTACGGGCACATAATTCCTATTTGCAGCAATAAGAACATCATTAATTCTTCCCATAGGTTTCTTAATAGTGGAATCCGCAAGGTGCAAGTTTAGAGATCAATCATCAAAATCGCGGAAACCTAACAAATCACACAAAGTCTTTAGAATCATGGAAACACTAGCACCCAAATTACATAAAGCATAGAACTCATGATCTTTAATCTTAATTTTAATAGTTGGTTCCCACTCATCATAAAGTTTTCTAGGGATAGAAACTTCCAACTCAAGTTTTTCTTCATAAGATTGCATCAAGGCATCAACTTATGTTTAGTAAACGCTTTATTTTGACTATAAGCATGAGGAGAATTTAGCACGGATTGCAACAAGGAAATACAATCAATCAAAGAGCAATTTTCATAATTAAATTCCTTGAAATCCAAAATAGTGGGTTTAGCAACATCTAGGGTTTTAATTTCTTCAATCCCACTTTCATCAAATTTAGCATCAAGATCTAAAAACTCCGAATTTTTGGAACGCCTTCTAGGTAAAGGTGGATCATATTCAGTCCCATCATTATCAAGATTCATACTACAAAACAAAGATTTAATAGGGGAAACATCAATAACTTTTAGATCTTCATTTTTATTTTCATAGGAACTAGAAGAACATGCTCTTATAAAGGCATCTTTCTTAGCACGCATCCTAGCGGTTCTTTATTTGCACTCATCAATGGAAATTATCATGGCTTTGAGAGACTCATTGATATCATGCTTAGGAGGAATAGATCTAAGCTTTAAAGAATCAACTTCAAGAGAAATTCTATCAACGTTCCTAGCCAACTCATCAATCTTAAGCAATTTTTCTTCAATCAAAGCATTGAAATTCTTTTGCGAAGTAATAAATTCTTTAATATTAGATTCAAAATTAGAGGGCATCTTATTATAATTTCCATAAGAATTGTTGTAGGAATTTCCATAATTATTAGAGGGATTACTAGGATAAGGCCTAGGATTAAAGTTTCCTCTATACGCGTTGTTACCAAAATTATTCCTAGCAACAAAATTCACATCCATAGATTCATTATTGTTCTCAATCAAAGTAGACAAGGGCATATCATTAGGATCAGAAGAAACACTTTTACTAGCAAATAATTTCATAAGTTCATCCATCTTTCCACTCAAAACATTAATTTCTTCTATCGCATGCACCTTTTTATTAGTAGATCTTTCCAGTATGCCATTGAGAATAATTAACCATAATATTATCTTGGAGTTTAGTAGATTATCCTAAAGTGATTTCCATAAAAGTGCCTCCTGCGGCCGAATCTAAAAGATTTCTAGAAGCAAAATTCAATCAGGCATAAAAATTTTGTATAATCATCCACAAATTCAAACCATGAGTAGGGCAATTATGTATCATTAATTTCATCCACTCCCAAGCTTGTGCAACATGTTCATGATCAAGTTGCTTAAAATTCATAATATCGTTTCTATGGGAGATGATCTTAGCGGGAGGGAAATACTTAGAGATAAAAGCATCTTTGCACTTGTTCCAAGAATCAATACTATTTTTAGGCAAAGACGAAAATCAAGCTTTAGCACGATCTCTAAGCGAAAAAGGAAATAGCTTCAACTTAACAATATTGTTGTCCACATCTTTCTTCTTTTGCATATCACACAAATCAACGAAGCTATTTAGATGGGTAGCGGCACCTTCACTACGAAGGCCGAAAAACGGATCTTTCATGACAAGATTCAACAAAGCGGCATTAATTTCACAAGATTCAGCATCGGTAAGAGGAGCAACCGGAGTGCTAATAAAATCATTGTTGCTGGTATTGGTAAAGTCACACAATTTAGTGTTATCTTGAGCCATTGTGACAAGCAAGCAATCCAACACACAAGCAAACAAAAAGCAAGCGGGAAAAAAGAGGCAAATAGAGAAAGAGAGGGAGGATAGAGAGAGAGGGCGAATAAAACGGCAAGGGTGAAGTGGGGGAGAGGAAAACGATAGGCAAATGGCAAATAATGTAATGCGGGAGATAAGGGTTGTGATGGGTATTTGGTATGTTGACTTTTGCGTAGACTCCCCGGCAACGGTGCCAGAAATGGCTCGTTGTCTGGAGTCAAATCTTGACTTGCGCGAACCTCCCCAGCAACGGTGCCAGAAATTCTTCTTGCTACCTCTTGAGCACTGCATTGGATTTCCTTGAAGAGGAAAGGATGATGCAGCAAAGTAACGTAAGTATTTCCCCTCAGTTTTTGAGAACCAAGGTATCAATCCAGTAGGAGGCTGCGCGCGAGTCCCTAGTACCTGCACAAAACAAATTACTCCTCGCAACCAACGCGATAAGGGGTTGTCAATCCCTTCACAGTCACTTACGAGAGTGAGATCTGATAGATATGATAAGATAGTATTTTTGGTATTTTTGTGATGAAGATGCAAAGTAAAATAAAAGCAAAGGAAATAACTAAGTATTGGAAGATTAATATGATGAAGATAGACCCGGGGGCCATAGGTTTCACTAGTGGCTTCTCTCAAGAGCATAAGTATTTTACGGTGGGTGAACGAATTACTGTTGAGCAATTGACAGAATTGAGCATAATTATGATAATTTCTAGGTATGATCATGTATATAGGCATCACGTCCAAGACAAGTAGACCGACTCCTGCCTGCATCTACTACTATTACTCCACTCATCAACTGCTATCCAGCATGCATCTAGAGTATTAAGTTCATGAAAACAGAGTAACGCCTTAAGCAAGATGACATGATGTAGAGGGATAAATTCATGCAATATAATAAAAAAACATCTTGTTAACCTCGATGGCAACAATACAATATGTGCCTTGCTGCCCCTACTGTCACTGGGAAAGGACACCGCAAGATTGAATCCAAAGCTAAGCACTTCTCCCATTGCAAGAAAGATCAATCTAGTAGGCCAAACCAAACTGATAATTCGAAGAGACTTGCAAAGATAACCAGTCATACATAAAAGAATTAAGAGAAGAATCAAATATTGTTCATAGATAATCTTGATCATAAACCCACAATTCATCAGTCTCAACAAACACACCGCAAAAAGAAGATTACATCGAATAGATCTCCATAAGAGAGGGGGAGAACATTGTATTGAGATCCAAAAAGAGAGAAGAAGCCATCTAGCTAATAATTATGGACCCGAAGGTCTGAGGTAAACTACTCACACTTCATCGGAGAGGCTATGGTGTTGATGTAGAAGCCCTCCGTGATGGATGCCCCCTCCGGCGGAGCTCCAGAACAGGCCCTAAGATGGGATCTCATGGATACAGAAAGTTACGACGGTGGAATTAGGGTTTTGGCTCTGTATCTGATTGTTTGGGGGTACGTAGGTATATATAGGAGGAAGGAGTACGTCAGTGGAGCAACAGGGGGCCCACGAGGGTGGAGGGCGCTCCTGGGGGGTAGGCGCGCCCCCCTACCTCGTGGCTTCCTCCTTTGTTTCTTGACGTAGGGTCCAAGTCTCCTGGATCATGTTCGGTGAGAAAATCACGTACTCGAAGGTTTCATTCCGTTTGGACTCCATTTGATATTCCTTTTCTTCGAAACCCTAAAATGGGCAAAAAACAACAATTCTGTGTTGGGCCTCCGGTTAATAGGTTAGTCCCAGAAATAATGTAAAAGTGGATAATAAAGCCCAATAATGTCCAAAACAGTAGATAATATAGCATGGAGCAATCAAAAATTGTAGATACGTTGGAGACCTATCACAGCTCCTCCTGCTGTGTTTTGAGTGCGAAATATTATCAAATATTCCAGAAAAAATCATATTTAAATTTCAGGGCATTTGGAGAACTTTTATTTTCGGGGTATTTTTATATTGCACGGATAAATCAGATAACAGACAGAAAAATACTATTTTTATTTTATTTAATATAAATAACATAAAGTAAGAGGAGGGTACAGAAGATTGTGCCTTCTAGTTTCATCCATCTCATGCTCATCAAAAGGAATCCACTAACAAGGTTGATCAAGTCTTGTTAACGAACTCATTCCGAATAACATGGAATCGAAGAAATTTCGAATAACACTATGTTACCTAAACGGGGATATGCACATCCCCAATAATAAGAATATCCTATTTCTTCTTGACAGTAGGAAGAGGAAATTCAAAACCTCCAAATATAATCGATGGAATTTTTCCAATAGAGTTGATACTATGAACTTGAGGTTGTTTCCTCGGAAAGTGTACTGTATGCTCATTACCATTAGCATGAAAAGTGACATTGCCTGTAATGCAATCAATAACAGCCCCTACAGTATTCAAAAAGGGTCTTCCAAGAATAATAGACATACTATCGTCCTCGGGAATATCAAGAATAACAAAGTCTGTTAAAATAGTAACATTTGCAACTACAACAGGCACATCCTCACAAATACCGACATGTATAGCAGTTGATTTATCAGCCATTTGCAAAGATATTTCAGTAGGTGTCAACTTATTAAAATCAAGTCTACGATATAAAGAGAGAGGCATAATACTAACACCGGCTCCAAGATCACATAAAGCAGTTCTAACATAGTTTCTTTTAATGGAGCATGGTATAATTGGTACACTGGGATCTCCTAGTTTCTTAGGTATTCCACCTTTAAAAGTATAGTTAGCAAGCATGGTGGAAATTTCAGCTTCCGATATCTTTCTTTTATTAGTAATAATATCTTTCATGTACTTAGCATAAAGATTCATTTTAAGCATATCAGTTAATCGCATACGCAAAAAGATAGGTCTAATCATTTCAGCAAAGCGCTCAAAATCCTCATCATCCTTTTTCTTGGATGGTTTGGGAGGAAAAGGCATGGGTTTCTGAACCCAAGGCTCTCTTTCCTTACCATGCTTCCTAGCAACAAAGTCTTTCTTATCATAACGTTGATTATTTGATTGTGGGTTATGAAGATCAACAACAGGTTCAATTTCTATATCATTATCATTACTAGGTTGAGCATCATCATGAACATTATCATTAACATTATCACTAGTTTCAGGTTCATTGCCAGATTGTGTTTGAGCATCAGAAATAGAAATATCATTTGGATTCTCAGGTGTTTCAGTAATAGGTTCACTAGAAGCATGCAAAGTCCTATCATTTTTCTTTTTCTTCCTTTTAGAAGGACTAGGTGCATCTATATTATTTCTCTGAGAAGCTTGCTCAATTCTCTTAGGGTGGCCTTCAGAGTACAAAGGTTCCTGAGTCATTTTACCACCTCTAGTCATAACTCTAACATCATTATCATTATTCTTACTATTCAATTCATTGAGCAAATCATTTTGAGCTTTAAGTACTTGTTCTACTTGAGTGGTAACCATAGAGGCATGTTTGCTAATAAGTTTAAGTTCACCTTTGACATTAGCCATATAATCACCCAAGTGTTCAAGCATATTTGAATTGTATTTCAATTGTCTACCAAAATAAGCATTAAAATCTTCTTTCTTAACCATAAATTTATCAAACTCATCTAAGCATGGGCTAGCAAACTTAGCAAATGGGATTTCAGCTTTATCATATCTATAGAGAGAATTTACCTTTACTACCTGTGTCGGGTTATCAATACCATGTATTTCTTCAATAGGTAATGGATTAAGATCATTTGTTTCTTCAATAAGCGGTAAATTAAGACCGTGTATTTCTTCAATAGGAGGTAAACTCTTAACATCTTCAGCTTTAATACTTTTTTCTTTCATAGATTTCTTTGCCTCTTGCATATCTTCAGGACTGAGAAATAGAACACCTCTTTTCTTTGGAGTTGGTTTAGGAATAGGCTCAGGAAGTGTCCAATTATTTTCATTTGTCAACATATTATTCAATAGAATTTCAGCTTCATCCGGTGTTCTTTCCCTAAAAACAGAACCAGCACAACTATCCAAGTAATCTCTGTAAGCATCGGTTAGTCCATTATAAAAGATATCAAGTATTTCATTTTTCTTAAGAGGATGACCAGGCAAAGCATTAAGTAACTTGATAAGCCTCCCCCAAGCTTGTGGGAGACTCTCTTCTTCAATTTGCACAAAATTATATGTATCCCTTAAAGCGGCTTGTTTCTTATGAGCAGGGAAATATTTAGCAGAGAAGTAATAAATCATATCCTGGGGACTACGCACACAACCAGGATCAAGAGAATTAAACCATATCTTAGCATCACCCTTTAATGAGAACGAAAATATTTTAAGGATATAAAAGTAACGAGTTCTCTCATCATTAGTGAACAGGGTGGCTATATCATTTAATTTAGTAAGATGTGCCACAACAGTTTCAGATTCATAGCCATGAAAATGATCAGATTCAACCAAAGTAATTATATCAGGATCAACAGAGAATTCATAATCCTTATCAATAACAAAGATATGTGAAGTAGCAAAAGCAGGGTCAGGTTTCATCCTAGCATTTAGAGATTGCTTATTCCATTTAGCTAATAACTGTTGGGGAACGTTGCAGAAAACAAAAAATTTCCTACGGTTTCACCAAGATCCATCTAGGAGTTCATCTAGCAACGAGTGATTAGATGCATCTACGTACCTTGTAGATCGCGAGCGGAAGCGTTCAAAGAACGGGGATGAGGGAGTCGTACTCGACGTGATTCGAATCACCGAAGATCCTAGCACCGAACGGACGGCACCTCCGCGTTCAACACACGTACGGAACAACCACGTCTCCTCCTTCTTGATCCGGCAAGGGGGGAAGGAGAGGTTGAGGGAGATGGCTCCAGCAGCAGCACGACGGCGTGGTGATGATGGAGTTGCAATACTCCGGCAGGGCTTCGCTAAGCACTATGGAGGAGGAGGATGTGTTGGAGAGGGAGAGGGAGGCACCAAAGGCAAAGGTAAGAAGTCCTCCATCTCCCCCACTATATATAGGAGGGCTAAGGGGGGGCGGCCCTAGGAGATCTAATCTCCTAGGGGGGTGCGGCCAAGGGGAGGAATCCCTCCTCCCCAAGGCACCTAGGAGGTGCCTTCCCCTCCTAGGACTCTTCCTTTAGGGTTTCCCCCACCCTAGGCGCATGGGCCCTAGGGGGAAGTGGCGCCCCAGCCCACTTTGGGCTGGATTCCTTCCCACTTCAGCCCATGGGGCCCTCCGGGATAGGTGGCCCCACCCGGTGGACCCCCGGGACCCTTCCGGTGGTCCCGGTACAATACTGGTGACCCCGAAACTTGTCCCGATGGCCGAAATAGCACTTCCTATATATAATTCTTTACCTCCGGACCATTCCGGAACTCCTCGTGACGTCCGAGATCTCATCCGGGACTCCGAACAACATTCGGGTTACTGCATATACATATCCCTATAACCCTAGCAACACCGAACCTTAAGTGTGTAGACCCTACGGGTTCGGGAGACATGTAGACATGACCGAGATGACTCTCCGGTCAATAACCAACAGCGGGATCTGGATACCCATGTTGGCTCCCACATGCTCCTCGATGATCTCATCAGATGAACCACGATGTCGAGGATTCAAGCAACCCCGCATACAATTCCCTTTGTCAATCGGTATGTTACTTGCCCGAGATTCGATCGTCGGTATCCCAATACCTCGTTCAATCTCGTTACCGGCAAGTCACTTTACTCGTACCGTAATGCATGATCCCGTGACCAGACACTTGGTCACTTTGAGCTCATTATGATGATGCATTACCGAGTGGGCCCAGTGGTACCTCTCCGTCATACGGAGTGACAAATCCCAGTCTTGATCCGCGTCAACCCAACAGACACTTTCGGAGATACCCGTAGTATACCTTTATAGTCACCCAGTTACGTTGTGACGTTTGGTATACCCAAAGCACTCCTACGGTATCCAGGAGTTACACGATCTCATGGTCTAAGGAAAAGATACTTGACATTGGAAAACTCTAGCAAACGAACTATACGATCTTAATGCTATGTTTAGGATTGGGTCTTGTCCATCACATCATTCTCCTAATGATGTGATCTCATTATCAATGACATCCAATGTCCATAGTCAGGAAACCATGACTATCTGTTGATCAACGAGCTAGTCAACTAGAGGCATACTAGGGACATGTTGGTGTCTGTTATTCACACATGTATTACGATTTCCGGATAACACAATTATAGCATGAATAAAGACAATTATCACGAATAAGGAAATATAATAATAATGCTTTTATTATTGCCTCTAGGGCATATTTCCAACAGTCTCCCACTTGCACTAGAGTCAATAATCTAGTTACATTGTGATGAATCGAACACCCATGGAATTCTGGTGTTGATCATGTTTTGCTCTAGGGAGAGGTTTAGTCAACGGATCTGCGACATTCAGGTCCGTATGTACTTTACAAATATCTATGTCTCCATCTTGAACATTTTCACGAATGGAGTTGAAGCGACGCTTGATGTGCCTTGTCTTCTTGTGAAACCTGGGCTCCTTGGCAAGTGCAATAGCTCCAGTGTTGTCACAAAAGAGTTTGATTGGCCCCGACGCATTGGGTATGACTCCTAGGTCGGTGATGAACTCCTTCACCCAAATTGCTTCATGCGCTGCCTCCGAGGCTGCCATGTACTCCGCTTCACATGTAGATCCCGCCACGACGCTCTGCTTGCAACTGCACCAGCTTACTGCCCCACCATTCAAAATATACACGTATCCGGTTTGTGACTTTGAGTCATCCAGATCTGTGTCGAAGCTAG
Organism: Triticum dicoccoides; assembly: GCF_002162155.2. Classification (NCBI taxonomy): domain Eukaryota; kingdom Viridiplantae; phylum Streptophyta; class Magnoliopsida; order Poales; family Poaceae; genus Triticum; species Triticum dicoccoides. The sequence goes on along the minus strand of NC_041392.1, from coordinate 87,986,324 downwards.
CGTCGACGTAACCCTTTACGACGAGCTCTTCGTTACCTCCATAAACGAGAAACATTTCCTTAGTCCTTTTCAGGTACTTCAGGATATTCTTGACCGCTGTCCAGTGTTCCTTGCCGGGATTACTTTGGTACCTTCCTACCAAACTTACGGCAAGGTTTACATCAGGTCTGGTACACAGCATGGCATACATAATAGAACCTATGGCTGAGGCATAGGGGATGACACTCATCTCTTCTATATCTTCTGCCGTGGTCGGACATTGAGCAGAGCTCAATTTCACACCTTGCAACACAGGTAAGAACCCCTTCTTAGATTGATCCATATTGAACTTCTTCAATATCTTATCAAGGTATGTGCTTTGTGAAAGACCTATGAGGCGTCTTGATCTATCTCTATAGATCTTGATGCCTAATATATAAGCAGCTTCTCCAAGGTCCTTCATTGAAAAACTCTTATTCAAGTAGGCCTTAATGCTGTCCAAGAGTTCTATATCATTTCCCATCAAAAGTATGTCATCTACATATAATATGAGAAAAGCTACATTGCTCCCACTCACTTTCTTGTAAACGCAGGCTTCTCCATAAGTCTGTGTAAACCCAAACGCTTTGATCATCTCATCAAAGCGAATGTTCCAACTCCGAGATGCTTGCACCAGCCCATCGAGCGTTGGAGCTTGCACACCTTGTCAGCATTCTTAGGATCGACAAAACCTTCCGGCTGCATCATATACAATTCTTCCTTAAGGAAACCATTAAGGAATGCCGTTTTGATGTCCATTTGCCATATCTCATAATCGTAGAATGCGGCAATTGTTAACATGATTCGGACGGACTTTAGCTTCGCTACCGGTGAGAAAGTCTCATCGTAGTCAACCCCTTGAACTTGTTGATAACCCTTAGCGACAAGCCGAGCTTTATAGATGGTCACATTACCATCCGCGTCTGTCTTCTTCTTAAAGATCCATTTATTTTCTATGGCTCGCCGCTCAACGGGCAAGTCAGTCAAAGTCCATACTTCGTTTTCATACATGGATCCTATCTCGGGTTTCATGGCTTCTAGCCATTTGTCGGAATCCGGGCCCGCCATCACTTCTTCATAGTTCGAAGGTTCACCGTTGTCTAACAACATGATTTCCAAGACAGGGTTGCCGTACCACTCTGGTGCGGAACGTGTCCTTGTGGACCTTCGAATTTCAGTAGGAGCTTGATCAGAAGTATCTTGATCATCATCATTAACTTCCTCTCTAGTCGGTGCAGGCACCTCAGGAACATTTTCTTGAGTTGCGCCATTTTCCGGTTCAAGAGGTAATACTTCATCAAGTTCTACTTTCCTTCCACTTACTTCTTTCAAGAGAAACTCTTTCTCTAGAAAGGACCCATTCTTGGCAACAAAGATCTTGCCTTTGGATCTGAGGTAGAAGGTATACCCAATAGTTTCTTTAGGGTATCCTATGAAGACGCATTTTTCTGATTTGGGTTCGAGCTTTTCAGGTTGAAGTTTCTTGACATAAGCATCGCATCCCCAAACTTTTAGAAACGACAGCTTAGGTCTCTTCCCAAACCATAATTCAAACGGTGTCGTCTCAACGGATTTCGACGGAGCCCTATTTAAAGTGAATGCGGCAGTCTCTAAAGCATACCCCCAAAAAGATAGCGGTAAATCAGCAAGAGACATCATAGATCGCACCATATCTAATAGAGTGCGATTACGACGTTCGGACACACCATTACGCTGAGGTGTTCCAGGCGGCGTGAATTGTGAAACTATTCCACATTTTCTTAAGTGTGTGCCAAACTCGTGACTCAAGTATTCTCCTCCACGATCTGATCGCAGGAACTTGATTTTCCTGTCACGTTGATTCTCAACCTCACTCTGAAATTCCTTGAACTTTTCAAAGGTCTCAGACTTGTGTTTCATTAAGTAGACATACCCATATCTACTCAAGTCATCAGTGAGGGTGAGAACATAACGATAGCCACCGCGAGCCTCAACACTCATTGGACCGCACACATCAGTATGTATGATTTCCAATAAGTTGGTTGCTCGCTCCATTGTTCCTGAGAACGGAGTCTTGGTCATTTTACCCATGAGGCATGGTTCGCACGTGTCAAATGATTCGTAATCAAGAGACTCTAAAAGTCCATCAGCATGGAGCTTCTTCATGCGTTTGACACCTATGTGACCAAGGCGGCAGTGCCACAAGTATGTGGGACTATCATTATCAACCTTACATCTTTTGGTACTCACACTATGAATATGTGTAGCATTACGCTCGAGATTCATTAAGAATAAACCATTCACCATCGGAGCATGACCATAAAACATATCTCTCATATAAATAGAACAACCATTATTCTCGGATTTAAATGAGTAGCCATCTCGTATTAAACGAGATCCTAATACAATGTTCATGCTCAAACTTGGCACTAAATAACAATTATTGAGGTTCAAAACTAATCATGTAGGTAAATGTAGAGGTAGCGTGCCGACGGCGATCACATCAACCTTGGAACCATTCCCGACGCGCATCGTCACCTCGTCCTTCGCCAGTCTCCGCTTATTCCGCAGCTCCTGCTTTGAGTTACAAATGTGAGCAACTGCACCGGTATCAAATACCCAGGAGCTACTACGAGTACTGGTAAGGTACACATCAATTACATGTATATCACATATACCTTTTGTTTTGCCGGCCTTCTTGTCCGCTAAGTATTTGGGGCAGTTCCGCTTCCAGTGACCACTTTCCTTGCAATAAAAGCACTCAGTCTCGGGCTTGGGTCCATTCTTTGGCTTCTTCCCGGCAGCTTGCTTGCCGGGCGCGGCAACTCCCTTGCCGTCCTTCTTGAAGTTCTTCTTACCCTTGCCCTTTTTGAACTTAGTGGTTTTATTCACCATCAACACTTGATGTTCCTTTTTGACTTCTACCTGTGCTGATTTCAGCATTGCAAATACTTCAGGAATGGTCTTTTCCATCCCCTGCATATTGAAGTTCATCACAAAGCTCTTGTAGCTCGGTGGAAGTGACTGAAGGATTCTGTCAATGACCGCGTCATCCGGGAGATTAACTCCCAGCTGAGTCAAGCGGTTATGTAACCCAGACATTGTGAGTATGTGCTCACTGAGAGAACTATTTTCCTCCATCTTACAGCTGAAGAATTTGTCGGAGACTTCATATCTCTCGACCCGGGCATGAGCTTGAAAAACCATTTTCAGCTCTTCGAACATCTCATATGCTCCATGTCTCTCAAAATGCTTTTGGAGCCCCGGCTCTAAGCTGTAAAGCATGCCGCACTGAACGAGGGAGTAGTCATCGGTACGTGCCTGCCAAGCGTTCATAACGTCTTGTTCTGCAGGGAGAACAGGTGCGTCACCCAGCGGTGCTTGTAGGACATAATCTTTCTTGGCAGCTATGAGGATGATCCTCAGGTTCCGGACCCAGTCCGTGTAGTTGCTGCCATCGTCTTTCAGCTTGGTTTTCTCTAGGAACGCGTTGAAGTTGAGGACTACGTTGGCCATTTGATCTACAAGACATATTGTAAAAAAATTAGACTAAGTTCATGATAATTAAGTTCATCTAATCAAATTATTCAATGAACTCCCACTTAGATAGACATCCCTCCTGTCATCTAAGTATAACATGATCCGAGTTAACTAGGCCGTGTTCGATCATCACGTGAGACGGACTAGTCAACGTCGGTGAACATCTTCATGTTGATCGTATCTTCTATACGACTCATGCTTGACCTTTCGGTCTTCTATGTTCCGAGGCCATGTCTGTACACATGCTAGGCTCGTCAAGTCAACCTAAGTGTTTGCATGTGTAAATCTGTCTTACACCCGTTGTATGTGAACGTTAGAATCTATCACACCCGATCATCACGTGGTGCTTCGAAACAACGAACTGTCGCAACGGTGCACAGTTAGGGGGAACACTTTCTTGAAATTATTATGAGGGATCATCTTATTTACTACCGTCGTTCTAAGTAAACAAGATGCAAAACATGATAAACATCACATGCAATCAAATAATAATAGTGACATGATATGGCCAATATCACATAGCTCCTTTGATCTCCATCTTGGGGCTCCATGACCATCTTGTCACCGGCATGACACCATGATCTCCATCATCATGATCTCCATCATCATGTCTCCATGAAGTTTCTCGCCAACTATTACTTCTACTACTATGGCTAACGCGTTTAGCAATAAAGTAAAGTAATTTACATGGCGTTTCTCAATGACACGCAGGTCATACAAAAAATAAAGACAACTCCTATGGCTCCTGCCGGTTGTCATACTCATCGACATGCAAGTCGTGATTCCTATTACAATAGCATGAACATCTCATACATCACATATATAGCATTCATCATTCATCACGACTTTGGCCATATCATATCACAAAGCACTTGCTGCAAAAACAAGTTAGACGTCCTCTAATTGTTGTTGCAAGTTTTACGTGGCTGAAGTAGGGTTCTAGCAAGAACGTTTTCTTACCTACGTGAAAGCCACAGCGTGATTTGTCAACTTCTATTTACCCTTCATAAGGACCCTTTTCATCGAATCAGCTCCAACTAAAGTGGGAGAGACAGACACCCGCCAGCCACCTTATGCAACTAGTGCATGTTAGTCGGTGGAACCGGTCTCACGTAAGCGTACGTGTAAGGTTGGTCCGGGCCGCTTCATCCCACAATACCGTTGAAGCAAGATAAGACTAGTAGCGGCAAGAAAGTTGACAACATCAACGCCCACAACTAATTGTGTTCTACTCGTGCAAGAGAACTACGCATAGACCTAGCTCATGATGCCACTGTTGGGGAACGTTGCAGAAAACAAAAAATTTCCTACGGTTTCACCAAGATCCATCTAGGAGTTCATCTAGCAACAAGTGATTAGATGCATCTACGTACCTTGTAGATCGCGAGCGGAAGCGTTCAAAGAACGGGGATGAGGGAGTCGTACTCGACGTGATTCGAATCACCGAAGATCCTAGCACCGAACGGACGGCACCTCCGCGTTCAACACACGTACGGAACAACCACGTCTCCTCCTTCTTGATCCAACAAGGGGGGAAGGAGAGGTTGAGGGAGATGGCTCCAGCAGCAGCACGACGGCGTGGTGATGATGGAGCTGCAGTACTCCGGCAGGGCTTCGCTAAGCACTATGGAGGAGGAGGATGTGTTGGAGAGGGAGAGGAAGGCACCAAAGGCAAAGGTAAGAAGTCCTCCATCTCCCCCACTATATATAGGAGGGCCAAGGGGGGGCGCCGGCCCTAGGAGATCTAATCTCCTAGGGGGGTGCGGCCAAGGGGAGGAATCCCTCCTCCCCAAGGCACCTAGGAGGTGCCCCTCCTAGGACTCTTCCTTTAGGGTTTCCCCCACCCTAGGCGCATGGGCCCTAGGGGGAAGTGGCGCCCAAGCCCACTTTGGGCTGGATCCCTTCCCACTTCAGCCCATGGGGCCCTCCGAGATAGGTGGCCCCACCCGGTGGACCCCCGGGACCCTTCCGGTGGTCCCGGTACAATACCGGTGACCCCGAAACTTGTCCCGATGGCCGAAATAGCACTTCCTATATATAATTCTTTACCTCCGGACCATTCCGGAACTCCTCGTGACGTCCGGGATCTCATCCGGGACTCCAAACAACATTTGGGTTACAACATATACATATCCCTACAACCCTAGCGTCACCGAACCTTAAGTGTGTAGACCCTACGGGTTCGGGAGACATGTAGACATGAACGAGATGACTCTCCGGTCAATAACCAACAGCGGGATCTGGATACCCATGTTGGCTCCCACATGCTCCTCGATGATCTCATCAGATGAACCACGATGTCGAGGATTCAAGCAACCCCGCATACAATTCCCTTTGTCAATCGGTATGTTACTTGCCCGAGATTCGATCGTCGGTATCCCAATACCTCGTTCAATCTCGTTACCGGCAAGTCACTTTACTCGTACCGTAATGCATGATCCCGTGACCAGACACTTGGTCACTTTGAGCTCATTATGATGATGCATTACCGAGTGGGCCCAGTGGTACCTCTCCGTCATACAGAGTGACAAATCCCAGTCTTGATCCGCGTCAACCCAACAGACACTTTCGGAGATACCCGTAGTATACCTTTATAGTCACCCAGTTACGTTGTGACGTTTGGTATACCCAAAGCACTCCTACGGTATCCAGGAGTTACACGATCTCATGGTCTAAGGAAAAGATACTTGACATTGGAAAACTCTAGCAAACGAACTATACGATCTTAATGCTATGTTTAGGATTGGGTCTTGTCCATCACATCATTCTCCTAATGATGTGATCTCATTATCAATGACATCCAATGTCCATAGTCAGGAAACCATGACTATCTGTTGATCAACGAGCTAGTCAACTAGAGGCATACTAGGGACATGTTGGTGTCTGTTATTCACACATGTATTACGATTTCCGGATAACACAATTATAGCATGAATAAAGACAATTATCACGAATAAGGAAATATAATAATAATGCTTTTATTATTGCCTCTAGGGCATATTTCCAACAATAACCTCTTAAGTTCATAACTATCTTTGCAAGCTAAAATAGCTAAAGAAGCATCTTTATCAAAAACATAACCCTTAGGAATAACAGAAAAGTCTTCATCATCACTTTCATCAATATTATCAGATTTAATATTTTCATTATTTCTAACCCTAGCAAGTTGTTCATCAAGAAATTCACCAAGTGGCACAGTAGTATCAAGCATAGAAGTAGTTCCATCATAAGTATCATGCATAGCAGAAGTGGCATCATTAATAACATGCGACATATCAGAACGAATAGGAGAAGCAGGTTTAGGTGTCGCAAGCTTACTCAAAACAAAAGGTGAATCAAGCGCAGAGCTAGATGGCAGTTCCTTACCTCCCCTCATAGTTGAGGGATAAATCTTGGTTTCTAGATCTCTCAAGTTCTTCATAATGATAAGCAGATGTAAAACTCAAGTGACTCAAAGAATAGAGCTATGCTCCCTGGCAACGGCGCCAGAAAATAGTCTTGATAACCCACAAGTATAGGGGATCGCAATAGTTTTCGAGGGTAGAGTATTCAACCCAAATTTATTGATTCGACATAAGGGGAGCCAAAGAATATTCTCAAGTATTAGCAGCTGAGTTGTCAATTCAACCACACCTGGAAACTTAATATCTGTAGCAAAGTATTTAGTAGCAAAGTAATATGATAGTAGTGGTAACGGTAGCAAAAGGTAATGATAGCAAAAGTAGTGTTTTTGGTATTTTGTAGTGGTGATAGTAATAGCAATGAAAAAGTAAATAAGCGAAGAACAGTATATGAAAAGCTCGTAGACAATGGATCGGTGATGGAGAATTATGCCGTATGCGGTTCATCGTGTAACAATCATAACATAGGGTGACACAGAACTAGCTCCAATTCATCAATATAATGTAGGCATGCATTCTGAATATAGTCATACGTGCTTATGGAAAAGAACTTGCATGACATCTTTTGTCCTACCCTCCCATGGCAGCGGGGTCCTAATGGAAACTAAGGGATATTAAGGCCTCCTTTTAATAAAGTACCGGAACAAAGCATTAGCACATAGTGAATACATGAACTCCTCAAACTATGGTCATCACTGGTAAGTATCCCGATTATTGTCACTTCGGGGTTAACGGATCATAACACATAATAGGTGACTATAGACTTGCAAGATAGGATCAAGAACTCTCATATATTGATGAAAACATAATAGGTTCAGATCTGAAATCATGGCACCCGGGCCCTAGTGACAAGCATTAAGCATAGCAAAGTCATAGCAACATCAATCTCAGAACATAGTGGATATTAGGGATCAAACCCTAACAAAACTAACTCGATTACATGATAGATCTCATCCAACCCATCACCGTCCAGCAAGCCTACGATGGAATTACTCACGCACGGCGGTGAGCATCATGAAATTGGTGATGGAGGATGGTTGATGATGACGATGGCGGCGGATTCCCCTCTCCGGAGCCCTGAACGGACTCCACATCAGCCCTCCCGAGAGGTTTTAGGGCTTGGCGGCGGCTCCATATCATAAAACGCGATGATTTCTTCTCTCTGATTTTTTCTCTCCGAAACCAAATATATAGAGTTGGAGTTGAGGTCGGAGGAGCTCCAGGGGGCCCACGAGGTAGCGCGCCCTAGGGGGGCAGGCGCGCCCCCACCCTCGTGGACAGGTGGTGGGCCCCCTGGTCTTCATCTTTTGCAAGGATTTTTTATTATTTCCGAATAGATGTTCCGTGAAGTTTTAGGTCATTCTGAGAACTTTTGTTTCTGCACATAAATAACACCATAGTAATTCTGCTGAAAACAGCGTCGGTCCGGGTTAGTTCCATTCCAATCATGCAAGTTAGAGTCCAAAACAAGGGCAAAAGTGTTTGGAAAAGTAGATACGACGGAGACCTATCAACTACATACTACGTTAAACTAGTACTAGGGGGTCGGATCTGACGGCGGCGAGGTCGCAGCAAACTGGACGACGCCGTGGAGGAGCCGGACGCTCAATCCTCCTCGCCAAAGCTGCACAGATCGACGTACTTCTCCGCCTGCTTCGCGCGGATGCGGTGCCACTCGTCAGCCTTCTCGGTAATGCCTCTACTTGACTAGCTCGTTAATCAGAGATGGTTAAGTTTCCTAGCCATGGGCATGTGTTGTCATTTGATGAACGGGATCACATCATTAGAGAATGATGTGATGGACAAGACCCATCTGTTAGCTTAGCATAATGATCGTTCAGTTTTATTGCTACTGCTTTCTTCATAACTTATACATGTTCCTCTGACTATGAGATTATGCAACTCTCGAATATCGGAGGAACACCTTGTGTGCTATCAAACGTCACAACGTAACTGGGTGATTATAAAGATGCTCTACAGGTGTCTCCGATGGTGTTTGTTGAGTTGGCATAGATCGAGATTAGGATTTGTCACTCCGTGTATTGGAGAGGTATCTCTGGGCCCTCTCGGTAATGCACATCACTCTAAGCCTTGCAAGAATTGTGACTAATGAGTTAGTTGCGGGATGATGCATTACGGAACGAGTAAAGAGACTTGCTGGTAACGGATTGAACTAGGTATGTGTTACGTCTTGAGCTTGCGTTGGTTTTCCCCGAAGAGGAAGGGATGATGCAGCAGAGTAGCGTAAGTATTTCCCTCAGTTTTTGAGAACCAAGGTATCAATCCAGTAGGAGGCCACGCTCAAGTCCCTCGTACCTGCACAAAGCGATAGCTACTCGCAACCAACACGATTAGGGGTTGTCAATCCCTTCACGGTCACTTACGAGAGTGAGATCTGATAGATATAATATTTTTGGTATTTTTGGTATAAAGATGCAAAGTAAAAAGTAAAAGCAAAGTAAAAAAGCAAAGCAAGATTAAAGTGATGGAGATTGATATGATGAGAATAGACCCAGGGGCCATAGGTTTCACTAGTGGCTTCTCTCAAGAGCATAAGTATTCTACGGTGGGTGAACAAATTATTGTTGAGCAATTGACAGAATTGAGCATAGTTATAAGAATATCTAGGCATGATCATGTATATAGGCATCACGTCTGTAACAAGTAGATCAAAACGATTCTGCATCTACTACTATTACTCCACTCATCGACCGCTATCCAGCATGCATCTAGAGTATTAAGTTAAAAACAGAGTAACGCCTTAAGCAAGATGACATGATGTAGAGAGATAAATTCATGCAATATGAAATAAACCCCATCTTGTTATCCTCGATGGCAGCGATACAATACGTGCCTTGCTGCCCCTTCTGTCACTGGGTAAGGACACCGCAAGATCGAACCCACAGCTAAGCACTTCTCCCATGGCAAGAACTACCAATCTAGTTAGCCAAACCAAACGGATAATTCGAAGAGACTTGCAAAGATAACCAATCATACATAAAAGAATTCAGAGAAGATTCAAATATTATTCATAGATAGACTTGATCATAAACCCACAATTCATCGGTCTCAACAAACACACCGCAAAAAGAAGATTACATCGAATAGATCTCCACAAGAGAGGGGGAGAACTTTGTATTGAGATTCAAAGAGAGAGAAGAAGCCATCTAGCTACTAACTATGGACCCGAAGGTCTGAGGTAAACTGCTCACACTTCATCGGAGGGGCTAGGATGATGTAGAAGCCCTCCATGATGACGGCCCTCTTCCGGCGGAGCTCCGGAACAGGCCCCAAGATGGGATCTCGTGGATACAGAAAGTTGCGGCAGCGGAATTAGGTTTTTGGCTCATGTTTTGATCGTTTGGGGGTACGTAGGTATATATAGGAGGAAGGAGTACGTCGGTGGAGCACTGAGGGGCCCACGAGGCAGGGGGCGCGCCCTAGGGGGGCGCCCCCCACCCTCGTGACATCCTCTTTGACTCCTTGGAGTAGGGTCCAAGTCTCCTGGATCACGTTCAATGAGAAAATCACGTTCCCGAAGATTTTATTCCGTTTGGACTCCGTTTGATATTCTGTTTCTCCGAAACACTGAAATAGGCAAAAAAACAGCAATTCTGGGTTGGGCCTCCGGTTAATAGGTTAGTCCCAAAAATAATATAAAAGTGGAAAATAAAGCCCAATATAGTCCAAAACAGTAGATAATATAGCATGGAGCAATCAAAAATTATAGATACGTTGGAGACGTATCAGGCATCTCCAAGCTTAATTCCTACTCGTCCTCGAGTAGGTAAATGATAAAAAGAGAATTTTTTATGCGGAGTGCTACTTGGCATAATTTCAATGCAAATCTTCTTAATTGTGGTATGAATATTCAGATTAGAGAGATTCAAGACAAAAGTTTATACTGACATAAAAATAATAATACTTCAAGCATACTAACAAAGCAATTATGTCTTCTCAAAATAACATGGCCAAAGAAAGTTTTCCCTACAAAATCATATAGTCTGGCTATGCTCCATCTTCACCACACAAAGTATTTAAATCATGCACAACCCCAATGACAAGCCAGGCAATTGTTTCATACTCTAACTTTTTCAAAACTTTTTCAATCTTCACGCAATACATGAGCGTGAGCCATGGACATAGCACTATAGGTGGAATAGAATGGTGGTTGTGGAGAAGACAAAAATGAGAAGATAGTCTCACATCAACTAGGCGTATCAACGGGCTATGGAGATGCCCATCAATAGATATCAATGTGAGTGAGTAGGGATTGCCATGCAACGGATGCACTGGAGCTATAAATGTATGAAAGCTCAACAAAAGAAACTAGTGGGTGTGCATCCAACTTGCTTGCTCACGAAGACCTAGGGCACTTGAGGAGGCCCATCATTGGAATATACAAGCTAAGTTCTATAATGTAAAATTCCCACTAGTATATGAAAGTGACAACATATGAGACTCTCTATATGAAGAACACAGTGCTACTTTGAAGCACAGTATATGAGACTCGCTATATCATGGTGCTACTTTGAAGCACAAGTGTGGAAAAAAGGATAGTAGCATTGCCCCTTTTTATTTATTTTCTTTTTTTGGGCCTTCTTTTTTTTCTTTGGCCTTTCTCTTTTTTTGGGACAATGCTCTATTGAATGATGATCATCACACTTTTATTTATTTACAACTCAATGATTACAACTCGATTCTAAAACAAAGTATGACTCTATATGGATGCATCCGGCGGTGTATCGGGATATGCAATGAATCAAGAGTGACAAGTATGAAGAAATTATGAATGGTGGCTTTGCCACAAATACTATGTCAACTACATGATCATGCTAAGCAATATGACAATGATGAATGTGTCATGATGAACTAGATGGTGGAAAGTTGCATGGCAATATATCTCGGAATGGCTATGGAAATGCCATAATAGGTAGGTATGGTGGCTGTTTTGAGGAAGGTATATGGTAGGTGTATGATACCGGCGAAAGGTGCGCGGTATTAGAGAGGCTAGCAAAGGTGGAAGGGTGAGAGTGTGTATAATCCATGGACTCAACATTAGTCATAAAGAACTCATATACTTATTGCAAAAATCTAGAAGTTATCAAAGCAAAGTATTACGTGTATGCTCCTAGGGGGATATATTGGTAGGAAAAGACCATCGCTCGTCCCCGACCGCCACTCATAAGGAAGACAATCAATAAATAAATCATGCTCCGACTTCATCACATAACGGTTCACCATACGTACATGCTACGGGAATCACAAACTTTAACACAAGTATTCTTTAAATTCACAACTACTCAACTAGCATGACTTTAATATTATCACCCCCATATCTTAAAACAATTATCAAGCTTCAATCTTCAATCTTTTCTTAGTATTCAGCACACTCAAAAGAAAGTTTCACAAATCTTGAATACCAAGCATATTATTATTAAGCAAATTACCATGATATTAAGACTCTCAAAATAATTTAAGTGAAGCATGAGAGATCAATAGTTTCTTTAAAACAAATCCACCACCGTGCTCTAAAAGATCTAAGTGAAGCACATAGAGCAAAATTACTTAGCTCAAAAGATATAAGTGAAGCACATAGAGCAAAATTATAACGCTCAAAAAGATATAGGTGAAGCACATAGAGTATTCTATCAAATTTTAATTCATGTATGGCTCTCTCAAAATGTGTGTACAGCAAGGATGATTGTGGCATACTAAGACACAAAGACACAAATAATATAAGACGCTCCAAGCAAAACACATATCATGTTGGTGAATAAAAATATAGCTCCAAGTAAATTACCGATGGAAGTGGACGAAAGAGGGGATGCCTTCCGGGGCATCCCCAAGCTTTGACTTTTTGGTGTCCTTGGATTATCTTGGGGGTGCCATGGGCATCCCCAAGCTTAAGCTCTTGCCACTCTTTGTTCCATTATCCATCAAAAGAATTCACCCAAAACTTGAAAACTTCACAACACAAAACTCAAAATAGAAAACTCGTGAGCTCCGTTAGCGAAAGAAAACAAAAGACCACTTCAAGGTACTGTAATGAACTCATTCTTTATTTATATTGGTGTTAAACCTACCATATTCCAACTTCTCTATGGATTATAAACTATTTTACTAGCCATAGATTCATCAAAATAAGCAAACAACACACGAAAAACAGAATCTGCAAAAACAGAACAGTCTGTAGTAATCTGTAGCTAGCGCAAGATCTGGAACCCCAAAAATTCTAAAATAAATTTCTGTACGTGAGGTATTTATCTATTAATCATCTGCAAAAAGAATTAACTAAATAGCACTCTTCAAATAAAAATGACAGCAGTTCTCGTGAGCGCTAAAGTTTCTGTTTTTTACAACAAGTTCAACAAGACTTTCCCCAAGTCTTCCCAACGGTTCTACTTGGAACAAACACTAATTAAACACAAAAAACACAACCAAAACAGAGGCTAGAAAATTTATTTATTACTAAGCAGGAGCAAAAAGCAAGGAATAAAAATAAAATTGGGTTGCCTCCCAACAAGCGCTATCGTTTAACGCCCCTAGCTAGGCATAAAAGCGAGGATAGATCTAAGTATTGCCATCTTTGGTAGGCAATTCTTCGATGAGGCATCTGTTTCCCTTAGGAATTTCTTTCTTTCTAGTGATTATTAAACTTTTAGGCACAAGATCGAAAAATTCATTTGTAGCAATTGGTTCCTTAATGATATCAAAAAGATTGGGATGAATACTTATAGATTTAAGATCCGCAGTTTCCTTAGATGATTCACCCTTATTTTTAGGAACATACATAAGCTTGGCAATTTTAGTAGGAGGACTTGGAGTATTCTTTACGGAAGAAAGAGCAGTTCCCAAGTTTGTAATGATACCCTCAAGTTTATCAATTCTAGTAGAATCTAAGTTCATCTTTTCATTAACTATGGGTTCCTTTTCCTTAATATTTTCAAAGTCATTCCTACCTTAGATCCATATCGAGTGATTTGATTGTGGATCTTTTTATCTAGATTTTCAATTGATTCAGTAGTAGCAACTTTATTTTCAATAATTTCAAGTCTTTGCATAACATGCTCCAAAGTTAACATTGTTCCATTAACCAAAAGAGGTGGTGAGCCAAATAAATTTAGCATAGCATTATAAGAATCAAAAGTATGGCTACCCAAGAAGTTCCCTCCGGTAATGGTATCGAGGATATATCTATACCAAGGATTAACACCTACATAAAAATTGCGGAGAAGAACTAAGGTAGATTGCTTCCTGGTAGATCTATTTTGAGCATTGCAAATTCTATACCAAGCATCTTTTAGATTTTCTCCCTCCCTTTGTTTAAAATTTAGAACTTCACTCTCGGGAGACAACGGAGAAGATATGAGACTAGCCATGACGGCAAGCAAACAAACTAGCACACAAGCAAACGAAAAGGCAAGCGGAAAGGAGAGGGAGGATAGAGAGAGAGGGCGAATAAAACGGCAAGGGTGAATTGGGGGGAGAGGAAAACGAGAGGCAAATGGCAAATAATGTAATGCGAGAGATAGGGATTGTGATGGGTACTTGGTATGTTGACTTTTTGCGTAGACTCCCCGGCAACGGCGCCAGAAATCCTTCTTGCTACATCTTGAGCTTGCGTTGGTTTTCCCCGAAGAGGAAGGGATGATGCAGCAGAGTAGCGTAAGTATTTCCCTCAGTTTTTGAGAACTAAGGTATCAATCCAGTAGGAGGCCACGCTCAAGTCCCTCGTACCTGCACAAAGCGATAGCTACTCGCAACCAACACGATTAGGGGTTGTCAATCCCTTCACGGTCACTTACGAGACTGAGATCTGATAGATATAATATTTTTGGTATAAAGATGCAAAGTAAAAAGTAAAAGCAAAGTAAAAAAGCAAAGCAAGATTAAAGTGATGGAGATTGATATGATGAGAATAGACCCGGGGGCCATAGGTTTCACTAGTGGCTTCTCTCAAGAGCATAAGTATTCTACGGTGGGTGAACAAATTACTGTTGAGCAATCGACAGAATTGAGCATAGTTATAAGAATATCTAGGCATGATCATATATAGGCATCACGTCCGTAACAAGTAGATCGAAATGATTCTGCATCTACTACTATTACTCCACTCATCGACCGCTATCCAGCATGCATCTAGAGTATTAAGTTAAAAACAGAGTAACGCCTTAAGCAAGATGACATGATGTAGAGAGATAAATTCATGCAATATGAAATAAACCCCATCTTGTTATCCTCGATGGCAACGATACAATACGTGCCTTGCTGCCCCTTCTGTCACTGGGTAAGGACACCGCAAGATCGAACCCAAAGCTAAGCACTTCTCCCATGGCAAGAACTACCAATCTAGTTGGCCAAACCAAACGGATAATTCGAAGAGACTTGCAAAGATAATCAATCATACATACAAGAATTCAGAGAAGATTCAAATATTATTCATAGATAGACTTGATCATAAACCCACAATTCATCGGTCTCAACAAACACACCGCAAAAAGAAGATTACATCAAATAGATCTCCACAAGAGAGGGGGAGAACTTTGTATTGAGATTCAAAGAGAGAGAAGAAGCCATCTAGCTACTAACTATGGACCCGAAGGTCTGAGGTAAACTACTCACACTTCATCGGAGGGGCTAGGATGATGTAGAAGCCCTCCGTGATGACGACCCTCTTCCGGTGGAGCTCCGGAACAGGCCCCAAGATGGGATCTCGTGGATACAGAAAGTTGCGGCGGCAGAATTAGGTTCTTGGCTCCTGTTCTGATCGTTTGGG
The DNA here is from genome assembly GCF_002162155.2 of Triticum dicoccoides. Classification (NCBI taxonomy): domain Eukaryota; kingdom Viridiplantae; phylum Streptophyta; class Magnoliopsida; order Poales; family Poaceae; genus Triticum; species Triticum dicoccoides. The sequence goes on along the minus strand of NC_041392.1, from coordinate 87,970,607 downwards.
GGTACGTAGGTATATATAGGAGGAAGGAGTACGTCAGTGGAGCATCGAGGGGCCCACGAGGCAGGGGGCGCGCCCTAGGGGGCGCCCCCACCCTCGTGACCTCCTCTTTGACTCCTTGGAGTAGGGTCCAAGTCTCTTGGATCATGTTCGGTGAGAAAATCACGTTCCCGAAGATTTTATTCGGTTTGGACTCCGTTTGATATTCTGTTTCTCCGAAACACTGAAATAGGCAAAAAACAGCAATTCTGGGCTAGGCCTCCGGTTATAGGTTAGTCCCAAAAATAATATAAAAATGGAAAATAAAGCCCAATATAGTCCAAAACAGTAGATAATATAGCATGGAGCAATCAAAAATTATAGATACGTTGGAGACGTATCAGTATGAGGATACCGACGATCGAATCTCGGGCAAGTAACATACCGATGACAAAGGGAACAACGTATATCGTTATGCGATTTGACCAATAAAGATCTTCATATAATATGTGGGAGCCAATATGAACATCCAGGTTCCGCTATTGGTTATTGACCGGAGACGTGTCTCGGTCATGTCCACATAGTTCTCGAACTCGTAGGGTCCGCACGCTTAACGTTCGGTGATGATCAATATTACGAGTTTATGTGTTTTGATGAACCGAAGGTAGTTCGGAGTTCCGGGTTTGATCACGGACATGATGAGGAGTCTCGAAATGGTCGAGACGTAAAGATTGATATATTGGAAGCCTATGTTTGGACATCAGAATGGTTCCGGATGAGTTCGAGCATTTTCTGGAGTACTGGGAGGTTACCGAACCCCCCCGGGGAGTATATGGGCCTTATTGGGCTTTAGGGGAAAGAGAGAGGGGCTGCCTAGGGCAGGCCGCGCCCCCCAAGGCCTAGTCCGAATTGGACTAGGGGGGAGGGGCGGCACCCCTCCTTCCTTCTCTTCTCTCCTTCCCTTCCTTCTCTCCTACTCCTACTTGGAAAAGGGGGAATCCTACTCCCGGTGGGAGTAGGACTCCCTAGGGCGCGTCATAGTAGAGGGTCGGCCCTCCCCCTCCTTATATACGGTGTTCCCCAACAATGGCATCCGAGTCAGGTCTATGCGTAGATGTTATATGTACGAGTAGAACACAAAGGAGTTGTGGGCGTGGGTATATACATATTGCTTGCCGTCACTAGTTGATTCTTGATTCAGCGGTATTGTTGGATGAAGCGGCTAAGACCGACATTACGCGTACGCTTACGCGAGACTTGTTCTACCGACATGCTTCGCACACAGGTGGCTAGTTAGTGGTTGTTTCTCCAATTTTAGTTGAATCGGATTCAATGAACAAGGTTCTTTCTGAAGATCAAAAAGCAATCACTATACCGCGTTGTGGTTTTTGATGCATAGGTAAGAACAATTCTTACTCAGCCCGTGGCAGCCACGTAAAACTTGCAACAACAAAGTAGAGGACGTCTAACTTGTTTTTGCAGGGCATGTTGTGATGTGATATGGTCAGGGCGTGATGAGATATAAATTGTTGTATGAGATGATCATGTTTTGTTGAAGTTATCAGCAACTGGCAGGAGCCTTATGGCTGTCTCATTATTGCATAAGATCCAAGCGCCATGTAATTGCCTTACTTTATCGCTATGCGATAGCAATAGTTGCAAAAGCAATAGTTGCCGAGATGACCATGTGACGACGCATTGATAAAGATCAAGATGATGTAGATCATAGTGTCATGCCGGTGACGATGGAGATCATGACGGTACTTTGGAGATGGAGATCAAAGACACAAAATGATGATGGCCATATCATGTCACATATTTTGATTACATGTGATGTTTATCTTTTATGCTTCTTATTTTGCTTAGTATGGCGGTAGCATTATAAGATGATCTCTCACTACATTTCAAGGTATAAGTGTTCTCCCTGAGTATGCACCGTTGCAACAGTTCGTCGTGCCGAGACACCACGTGATGATCGGGTGTGATAAGCTCTAGTTCACATACAACGGGTGCAAGCCAGTTTTGCACACACAGAATACTCGGGTTAAACTTGACGAGCCTAGCATATGCAGATATGGCCTCGGAACACTGGAGACCGAAAGGACGAGCGTGAATCATATAGTAGATATGATCAACATAGTGATGTTCACCATTGAAAACTACTCCATCTCACGTGATGATTGTACATGGTTAAGTTGATTTGGATCACGTGATAATTTAGATGACTAGAGGGATGTCTATCTAAGTTGGAGTTCTTAAGTAATATGATTAAATTGAACTTTAATTTATCGTGAACTTAGTCTTGATAGTATCTGCATAACTATGTTATAGATCAATAGCTCGCGATGTTGCTCCCCATTTATTTTGATATGTTCCTAGAGAAAAACTATGTTGAAAGATGTTAGTAGCAATGATGCGGACTTGGTCCGTGATCTGAGGATTTTCCTCATTGCTGCACAAAAGAATTATGTCCTTGATGCACCGCTAGGTGACAGACCAATTGCAGGAGCAGATACAGACGTTATGAACATTTTGACAAAAGCTCGGTATGATGACTACTTGATAGTTTAGTGCACCATGCTTTACGGCTTAGAACCGGGACTTCAAAAATGTTTTGAACGCCACGGAGCATATAAGATGTTCCAAGAGTTGAAATTGGTATTTCATACTCATACCCGTGTCGAGAGGTATGAGACATCTGACAGTACTTTGCCTACAAAATGGAGGAGAATGACTCCACCAGTGAGCATGTGCTCAGATTGTCTGGGTACTACAATTGCTTCAATCAAGTGGGAGTTAATCTTCCAAATAAGATAGTAATTGACAAAGTTCTCTAGTCACTATCACTGAGGGAGTCCTGGATTAGGGGGTGTCCGGATGGCCGGACTATACCTTCAGCCGGACTCCTGGACTATGAAGATACGAGATTGAAGACTTCGTCCTGTGTCCGGAAGGGACTTTCCTTGGCGTGGAAGGCAAGCTTGGAGATACGGATATGTAGATCTCCTACCATTGTAACCGACTTTGTGTAACCCTAACCCTCTCCGGTGTCTATATAAACCGGAGGGTTTTAGTCCGTAGGAAAACATACACAACAACAATCATACCATAGGCTAGCTTCTAGGGTTTAGCCTCTCCGATCTCGTGGTAGATCTACTCTTTTACTACCCATATCATCAATATTAATCAAGCAGGACGCAGGGTTTTACCTCCATCGAGAGGGCCCGAACCTGGGTAAAACTTCGTGTCCCTTGCCTCCTGTTACCATCTGGCCTAGACGCACAGTTCGGGACCCCCTACCCGAGATCCGCCGGTTTTGACACCGACATTGGTGCTTTCATTGAGAGTTCCTCTGTGTCGTCGCCGTCAGGCTTGCTGGCTCCTACGATCATCAATGGCAATGCAGTCCAGGGTGAGACCTTCCTCCCTGGACAGATCTTCGTCTTCGGCGGCTTCGCACTGTGGGCCAATTCACTTGGCCATCTGGAGCAGATCGGAAGCTATGCCCCTGGCCGTCAGGTCAGATTTGGAAGCTTAAACTACACGGCTGACATCCGCGGGGACTTGATCTTCGACGGATTCGAGCCACTGCCGAGCGCGCCGCACTATCACGACGAGCATGATCTAGCTCTGCCGCCGAACAGTGCCCTGGAGGCCACACCCGCATCGGCTTCGACCCTTAATTCGGAGCCAACTGCGCCGATCGAGGATGGGTGGTTGGACGCCGCCTCGGGGGCTGTGATCCCAACGGCGATCGAGCCGAACACCAGCCCCGCACTCCGCGAGACTCGTGACTCCAAGGAGCCGGACTCCTCTCCGAACTCTGAACCCTCCACGCCCCTGCCGATCGAATCCGATTGGGCACCGATCATGGAGTTTACTGCCGCGGACATCTTTCAGCACTCGCCTTTCGGCGATATTCTGAAGACACTGAAGTCTCTCTCTTTATCAGGAGAGCCCTGGCCGGACTACGGTCAGCAAGGTTGGGATACGGACGATAAAGAAATTCAAAGCCCACCCACCACCCACTTTGTAGCCACTGTCGGCGATTTAACCGACATGCTCGACTTTGACTCCGAAGACATCGACGGTATGGACGCCGATGAAGAACCAGCGCCTATTGGGCACTGGAAAGCCACCTCGTCATATGACATATACATGGTGGACACCCCAAAAGAAGGAGATGGCGATGGAACAGCGGAGGATGACCCCTCCAAGAAACAGCCTAAGCGCCAGCGTCAGCGGCGCCGCTCAAAATCCCGCCAAAACAAATACGGTGATTCAAGCACGGGAGATAATAATACTCCGGAGAGTGCCGAAGAAAAACCCCTCCAGCAAGATTCAGCACAGGAGGATGGAGAAACCAGCCCTCTTGAGAGAGCGGCAGACAGAGAGGTCGAGGACGATAATCATATGCCTCCCTCCGAAGACGAGGCAAGCCTCGACGATGACGAATTCGTCGTGCCAGAGGATCCCGTCGAGCAAGAGCATTGTCAACGCAGGCTTATGGCCACGGCAAGAAGCCTTAAGAAAAAACAACAACAACTTAGAGCTGATCAAGATTTACTAGTTGACAGATGGACTGAAGTCCTTGCGGCCGAAGAGCATAAACTCGAACGCCCCTCCAAGAGCTACCCAAAGCACAGGTTGCTAACCCAATTAGAGGAGGAAGCACTTGATACGGCCGACCGGCCACCTCATGGCCGCGACAGAGAGGCCTCTCGGTCCTCCACTCAAGCCGCACCCCGTACCAAGGCACAGGAAAATGTGCCAGACCTGCGAGATATGTTGGAGGACAAGGCAAGGCAAACAAGATCGATCTACGGATCGCATGGGTGCCCCACGACTCGAGACAATAACTGTCACGTCGGACATAAATCCGGTAGGGCCGAACACGGTAGACAAAGCTCATTGGAGCTACGTCGTGATATAGCCCAGTACAGAGGCGCCGCACACCCACTATGCTTCACAGACGAAGTAATGGATCATCAAATCCCCGAGGGTTTCAAACCCGTAAACATCAAATCATATGATGGCACAATAGATCCTGCGGTATGGATCGAGGATTATCTCCTTCATATCCACATGACCCGCGGCGATGATCTCCACGCCATCAAATACTTCCCACTCAAGCTTAAAGGACCAGCTCGGCATTGGCTTAACAGCTTGCCAGCAGGATCAATCAGTTGTTGGGAGGACCTGGAAGCCGCATTCCTCGACAAATTCCAGGGCACTTATGTGCGACCACCAGACGCCGATGACCTAAGCCACGTGATCCAGCAGCCAGAGGAATCGGCCAGGCAATTCTGGACACGGTTCAGAAAAATCAAATAGTCGACTGTCCGGACGTAGAGTCTCTAGCAGCCTTCAAGCACAATATCCGCGACGAGTGGCTTGCCCGGCACCTAGGACAGGAAAAGCCAAAGTCTATGGCAGCACTTACGACACTCATGGCCCGCTTTTGCGCGGGAGAAGACAGCTGGCTTGCTCGTAGCAACAATATGACCAAGAACCCTGGTAATTCGGATACCAGGGACAGTAGTGGCAGGTCGCGTCGCAACAAGCAGAAGCGCTGCATTAACGGCGACAATGCTGAGGATACGACAGTTAATGCCGGATTCAGGGGCTCTAAATCCGGTCAGCGGAAAAAGCCATTCAAAAGGAATCCTAGGGGCCAGTCCAGTTTGGACCGAATACTCGACCGCTTGTGCCAGATACATGGCACCCCCGAAAAGCCGGCCAACCACACCAACAGGGATTGTTGAGTGTTCAAGCAGGCAGGCAAGTTAAATGCCGAAAATGAAGACAAGGGGCTGCATAGCGATGACGACGAAGAGCCCCGGCCGCCGAACAATAGTGGACAGAAGTGTTTTCCCCCACAAGTGCGGACGGTGAACATGATATACGCAACCCACGTCCCCAAGAGGGAGCGGAAGCGCGCGTTAAGGGACGTATACGCGGTAGAGCCAGTCGCCCCAAAGTTCAACCCATGGTCCTCCTGCCCGATCACCTTTGATCGAAGGGACCACCCCACTAGCATCCGTCATGGCAGATTTGTTGCATTGGTTCTAGACCCAATTATTGACGGATTTCATCTCACTAGAGTCCTTATGGACGGCGGCAGCAGCCTGAACCTGCTTTACTAGGATACAGTGCGAAAAATGGGCATAGATCCCTCGAGGATTAAGCCCACCAAAACGACCTTTAAAGGCGTAATACCAGGTGTAGAGGCCAACTATACAAGCTCAGTAACACTTGAAGTGGTCTTCGGATCTCCGGATAATTTCCGAAGCGAGGAGTTAATCTTCGACATAGTCCCATTCCGCAGTGGCTATCACGCACTGCTCGGGCGAACCGCATTCGCCAAGTTCAATGCGGTACCGCACTATGCATACCTTAAGCTCAAAATACTAGGCCCTCGAGGAGTAATTACGGTCAATGGAAACACCGAACGCTCCCTCCGAATGGAGGAGCATACGGTGGCCCTTGCAGCGGAAGTACAAAGCACCCTCTCCAGGCAGTTCTCTAGTCCGGCCATTAAACGACCGGACACCGTCAAGCGCGTCCGGAGTAACCTACAACAAGACCGCCTGGCACAATCCGAGCAGGCGTAGCAATGCGGCCCCAACCCCAGCCCTCGCAAAAAGGCGACGCGAGTGCTTCGCATACATAACTACGCTCTAGAAATACCATGGGTACAGGGGGAGGGGCACCATCACGGCACGCCCGAAACACGGCTTAAATCGCACCAGGGGCTGCCATTTTTTTAATTTTCTCTTACTTTCAGGACTCCATTCTTCGGAAGGCCTGTTCGGCAGTTCAATTGCCGCACAAACAATGCAAGAACCAGGGAAGCAGACAAACCACGCCGCATTACGGAACTCCCAAGTGGTCTCTATCACGAGCAGTATACCTGTTTTGCATAGCATTCCCCAGCCTGCCCCTGGAGCGAACATGTTAAATAGTCCAACCTTTTGCTTATCGCATTATTTGTATCGTTCTGCTTTGATCGCAGCCCTTTTTAATAAACAGTGCATAGCTTTTGTCTATTTTTGCATTACTCTTTATATATATATATATATATATATATATATGTTCCTTAACGACATGTTGCACCCGTACACTTTGGTACGGCCAAAATACGCCAGGGGCTTTACTACCCCTCAATATGGTGTGAGAAGTCCGAACACTTTAACAAGTGCGGCACCCCGAACTTATAGCATTATATGCATTGGCTCCGAATCATGTCTTGGGTCAATAGTTGGGTTTGCCCAGCTCCTATGTTTTGGTGCCTTACGTTCCGCTATATCGGCTAAGGTAGCACTAGGAGAACCACTGCGATTGTGCCCCAGTTGAGCTGGGTCGAGCACCTCAGTGGAGAAAGCTAAAACTGACTGTCATGATGAAGCGAGAGCTGGTCGCTGTTTGAGAGGTTTTTCGAGTCCCTAAAGACTTATGCCGCTTAGAGCGAGGAGCCGGCTCTGTCCGGCCAAGGCGTGGATAGCGCCCCGAACTCGGTCTTCCGAATACCAGGGGCTTCGCCGAAATTTAAAATTATAGAATTCTATGGCTAAGTGAGAGTGTTCATGCATTATAGTCCGATTGTCTTGTTCGTTGGGCTGAGCGCCTCCCTCGAAGGATCCAAACATGGGAAAAAGAGCGCTCAGGTTTATCCCCGAACACGCCAGCACTAGCGGCACGGGGGCAGAAGCCGACGACTTGCCATCTCTCAGAATTGATAAACAGCCGCACATAAGGTAATATTTTAAATTCCAACAGCGTTGCTTAGCGCATATGAACAAGTTTTCAGCGCACAGGACAAAACGAGCAAGTTTCACTCAAAAATTACATCCCTAGAACATTCATCCGCCATAAGGCAGGCACCCTTCAGAACATCCTTATAATAATTCTCGGGCTTGCGATGCTCTTTCCCAGGCGGTGCCCCGTCCTTCACAAGCTTCTCAGCATCCAGCTTGCCCCAGTGCACCTTAGCACGGGCAAGGGCCCTACGGGCACCTTCAATGCAGACGGAGCGCTTGATGACTTCGAGCCTTGGACAGGCCTCCACCAGCCGCCGCACCAGCCCGAAATAGCTCCCAGGCAGAGCCTCTCCAGGCCACAGCCGAACTATGAGGCCCTTCATGGCCTGTTCGGCCGCCTTGTGGAGCTCGACCAGTTGCTTCAGCTGGTCGCTCAGGGGCACGGGGTGTCCGGCCTCAGCATACTAAGACCAGAACACCTTCTCTGTCGAGCTGCCCTCCTCGGGTCGATAGAATGCGGCGGCATCGGACACACTCCGGGGAAGATCTGCGAACGCTCCTGGAGAGCTCCGGATTCGGGTAAGTAACAAGTAACTCATGTTTATGTGTTTGCTTTGCATAAAGAATGCCTTACCCGCCGCTATCTTCTTCACCTCATCCAACTCCTGGAGGGTCTTCTGGGATTCGGCCTTGGCAGACTTGGCATTTTCAATAGCCACCGCGAGCTCGGACGCTCGCGTCTTTGAGTCAAGCTCCAAACTCTCATGTTTTTCCATGAGAGCCTGGAGCTCTTGCCGCACCTTGCCAACCTCGGCCTCATACTTCTCCCGCTCGGTGCGCTCCGTGGTCGCCCTCTTCTCGGCCTCGACCAGCGCTTGCTTAAGGGTCGCCACCTCAGATGTGGCCCCTACAATAGCCACGATGATCCTGTCATTTTTTGCAATTGCACCTTTTTTTATATATCTAAAACAAGGTATTTCTTACCTTCTTTCTCCTCGAGCTGCTTCTTGGCACGCTCGAGCTCTCGCTCGGACCGCTCGAGGTTCTGCTTTAGCGTGTCCACTTCCGCAGTCAGTACGGCGGACGCCAGCAGAGAAGCCTGCATACGCATATTGACTCCTTTTTGTTAGACTCCTGCGAATTTCATTTTGATCCTCTATTCGGCTTTTCTTCCCGAACGCCAAATAGAGCATCAGGGGCTACTGTCTATGCGGTAATATTATTTACAAAGCCTGTTAAAAGGCTAGTACAAGCTTCAGTCAGTCCGCTCTTGGCGGACTAAACCTTCTGGACCACCACACTCATAATGGTGCGGTGCCCCTCGTCGATGGAGGCGCCTTTGAGCACCTCCAACAGATTGTCCGGCGCCTCCGGTTGGACGGGGGTCCCCGGCGCGGTGGGCTTGCTCCTCTTGGAAGGATGTCGCCCGCCGGACTCTGGAAACTTTGAAGGTTCCAGAGCGGTGCCCGGCCTAGGGCCGGACTTGGAGCCCTGGGGGGTTCTGTCCCCTTCACTCCTGGGGTTCGGGAGGTCGCCTTGCGGCGCCTCCAGGACCATGTCCTCCCGGATTGGAACCTGTTGGGACAACACTTCGGTGTCGTCCGTAGGGCGGGGGGAGGAAGCCGTCGGAAGCGAATTCACATCCTACGAGTCCAGTGAACCGCTTGACGACGCGTCGAGCCGGTCTTTGGGTGGGCTACATAAACATACTCGACATAAGGGAAAGTTGTGCAACAAAGGAATACTATGAATTACTCGGGTATCCAGATACTTACGATTTAGCCAGGGGCTTGGCCCTGGGCGGCCACTCCTCTCCGCCGCCGTCGGCGTCGGTGGAGTAGTCCGGAGGAAGGGTTTTCCCCTTCTTGGACCCTTCGGCCTCCCCAGCTGGGGCGGCCTTCCTTTTCTTCCCTTTCCCCGCTGGAGGGGGAGGGGTCTCTTCTTCCTCCTCCTCATCTTCATGGGAGGAGTGCGTCTTGGAGTCGTCGGATGAGGGATCCGACACCTCGAGGTGTCGGTCACTCTTTCGAGTCCCCGTGGCCCTCTTCTTGGCCTTCTTCTCCGGCACCACATGGGGTGCCGGAACCAGCAGCTTCGCCAAACGAGCGTCCGCTGGGCCTTCGGGCAAAGGAGCCGGACAGTTGATTTGTCCAGACGTCTCCTACCAATCCTGTTAAAGGTAAGGGAGCTTAGATCCCGCATGGAGTCAAACTATGAAAAACTGATACCCTGTAAAAGGAAAAAACAGCTTACCGCATGAGCGTGACGCTGTGTACTAAATCCGCGATCCTCCGTAGCGGATGCGGGGGCCTCGGCGCCCTTGAAAAGCACCTTCCAGGCATCTTCGTACGTCGTGTCGAAGAGCCTGCTCAGAGTTTGGTGTCGCGCCGGGTTGAATTCCCACAGGTTGAAAGCCCGTTGTTGACATGGGAGGATCAGGCGGATGAGCATAACCTGGATTACGTTGACAAGTTTGAGCTTCTTGTCCACCAGGGTTTGGACACATGTTTGGAGTCCGGTCAGCTCTCCTTTTTTACCCCACGACAGGCCCGTCTCCTTCCAGGAGGTGAGCCACGTAGGGGTCCGGATCGAAACTCGGGGGCTGCGACCCATTCGGGGTCGCACGGCTCGGTGATGTAAAACCACCCCGATTGCCACCCCTTCAGGGTCTCCACAAAGGAGCCATCGAGCCATAAGACGTTGGGCATCTTGCCTGCCATGGCGCCTCCGCACTCCGCCTCGTTGCCGCGCACCACCTTCGGCTTGACATTGAAAGTCTTGAGCCTTAGGCCGAAATGGAGGCGGATGCGGAGGAAAGCCTCGCACACGACGATAAACGCCGAGATGTTGAGGACAAAGTTCGGGGCCAGATTGTGGAAATCCAGGCCATAGTAGAACATGAACCCCCGGACAAATGGGTGAAGAGGGAAGCCCAGTCCGCGGAGGAAATGGGGGAGGAACACCACCCTCTCATGGGGCCTAGGGGTGGGGATGAGCTGCCCCTTTTCAGGAAGCCGATACGCGATGTCGTTAGACAAGTATCCGGCCTTCCTCAGTTTTTTGATGTGTCCCTCCGTGACGGAGGAGACCATCCACTTGCCTCCCGCTCCGGACATGGCTGGAGAAGGTTGAGGTGGGCAGTGCGGACTTGGGCGCTGGAGCTCGAGTGTGCGAGAATGGATAAGCAAGGGAGGAAGAAGGCGTAGGTGAAAAGGTGGATCCTTATCCCCTTATATGGGTGGAGGCAACTACGTGTCCCCACCAACCTGGTAAAACTCGCTTATCTCCAAGCGCCGTAATCAATGACGCGGTTGGGTTACCCACGCCCGTATTGATGAGAATCCTGGAATAAGGGGACACGATCTCTGCTTTAACAAGACGTGCCAAGGAAACCGCCTCGCATGACGCGCTGAGGTGGGATAATAAAATGACTCGGATAAAGGCTTGGCCGTGGTGTGTCACACTACGGAATACGTCAGCAGATTAGATTTGTGTAAATGTTATTCTCTCTATGGCAATATGTGGAAACTTATTTTGTAGAGCCGGACACTATCTTTGTGTTCAAAATCTTCTATGAAGTACTTGGAGGAGGAACCCGCCTTGCAATGCCGAAGACAATCTGCGCGTCGGACTCGTCGTCATTGAAGTCTGGTTCAGGGGCTACTGAGGGAGTCCTGGATTAGGGGGTGTCCAGATGGCCGGACTATACCTTCAGCCGGACTCCTGGACTATGAAGATACAAGATTGAAGACTTCGTCCCGTGTCCGGAAGGGACTTTCCTTGGCGTGGAAGGCAAGCTTGGAGGTACGGATATGTAGATCTCCTACCATTGTAACCGACTTTGTGTAACCCTAACCCTCTCCGGTGTCTATATAAACCGGAGGGTTTTAGTCCGTAGGACAACATACACAACAACAATCATACCATAGGCTAGCTTCTAGGGTTTAGCCTCTCCGATCTCGTGGTAGATCTACTCTTGTACTACCCATATCATTAATATTAATCAAGCAGGACGTAGGGTTTTACCTCTATCGAGAGGGCCCGAACCTGGGTAAAACTTCGTGTCCCTTGCCTCCTGTTACCATCCGGCCTAGACGCACAGTTCGGGACCCCCTACCCGAGATCCGCCGGTTTTGACACCGACAATCACCAAGTTACTAGAACTTTGTGATGAACTATAATACGCAAGTGATAACGAAAGTAATTCCCGAGCTCCTCGCGATGTTAAAATTGGCGAAGGTAGAAATCAAGAAAGAGCATCAAGTGTTGATGGTTTACAAGACCACTAGTTTCAAGAAAAAGGGCAAAAGAATAGAAAGGGAACTTCAAGAAGAATGACAAACAAGTTGTCAATCCCGTAAAGAAACCCAAAGCTATACTCAAGACTGAAACTGCGTGCGTCTACTGCAAAGGAAATGGTCACTGGAAGTGGAATTGCCCCTAGATACTTGGCGGATAAGAAGGATGGCAAAATGAACAAAGGTATATTTGATATACATGTTATTGATGTATACTTTACTAGTGTTTATAGCAACCCCTCGGTATTTGATACTAGTTTAGTTGCTAAGAGTAGTAACTTGAAATGAGAGTTATAGAATGAACAGAAACTAGTTAAGGGTGAAGTGATGATGTGTGTTGGAAGTGGTTGCAAGAATGATATGATCATCATCACACACTCCCTATACTTTCGAGATTAGTGTTGAACCTAAATAAATGTTATTTGGTGTTTGCGTTGAGCATGAATATAATTTGATCATGTTTATTGCAATACGACTATTCATTTAAGTTAGAGAATAATTGTTGTTCTGTTTACATGAATAAAACCTTCTATGGTTATACACCCAATGAAAATGGTTTGTTGGATCTCGATCGTAGTGATACAGATATTCATAATATTGAGGCCAAAAGATGCAAAGTTAATAATGATAGTGCAACTTATTTGTGGCACTGGTGTTTGAGTCATATTGGTGTAAAGCGCATGAAGAAACTCCATGCTGATGGGCTTTTGGAATCACTTGATTATGAATCACTTGATGCTTGCGAACCATGCCTCATGGGCAAGATGACTAAGATTCCGTTCTCTGGAACTATGGAGCGAGCAACAGACTTGTTGGAAATAATACATACTGATGTATGCAGTCTAATGAGTGTTGATGCTCGCGGCGGGCATCATTATTTTCTAACCTTCGCAGATGATTTGAGCAGATATGGGTATATCTACTTGATGAAACATAAGTCTGAAGTATTTGAAAAGTTCAAAGATTTTTCAGAGTGAAGTAGAAAATCATCGTAACAAGAAAATAAAGTTTCTACGATCTGATCGTGGAGGAGAATATTTGAGTTACAAGTTTGGTCTTCATTTGAAACAATGTGAAATAGTTTCGCAACTCACGCCACCTGAAACACCAAAGCGTAATGGTTTGTCCGAACGTCGTAAACGCACTTTATTAGATATGATGCAATCTATGATGTCTCTTACCGATTTACCATTGTCGTTTTGGGGTATGCATTAGAGACAGCTGCATTCACGTTAAATAGGGCACCATCTAAATCCGTTGAGAGGACACCTTATGAACTGTGGTTTGACAAGAAACCCAAGTTGTCGTTTCTTAAAGTTTGGGGCTATGATGCTTATGTGAAAAGTTTCAACCTGATAAGCTCGAACCCAAATTGGAGAAATGCTTCTTCATAGAATACCCAAAGAAAACTGTTGGGTACACCTTCTATCACAGATTCGAAGGCAAGATATTCGTTGCTAAGAATGGATCCTTTCTAGAGAAGAAGTTTCTCTCGAAAGAAGTGATTGGGAGGAATGTAAAACTTGATGAGGTAATTGTACCTTCTTCCGAATTGGAAAGTAGTTCATCACAGAAATCAGTTATAGTGATTCCTACATCAATTAGTGAGGAAGTTAATGATGATGATCATGAAATTTCAGATCAAATTAGTACCGAACCTGGTAGGTCAAACAGAATACGTTTCGCACCAGAGTGGTACGGTAATCCTGTTCTGGAGGTCATATTACCTGATCATGATGAACCTACGAACTATGAAGAAGCGATGATGAGCCCAGATTCCACGAATGGCTTGAAGTCATGAAACCTAAGATGAGATCCATGTATTAGAACAAAGTATGGACTTTGATTGACTTGCCCGTTGATCGGTGAACCATTAAGAATAAATGAATTTTCAAGAGGAAGACGGACACTGATAGTAGTGCTACTATCTACAAAGCTTGAATTGTCTCAAAATGTTTTCGACAAGTTCAAGATGTTGACTATGATAAGATTTTTTCACTCGACGACTTCTCAAAGACTTATTTCCACTGTAGCTTATGCACAAGCCAGAGCTCAAAAGGTCTGGCCATAAGTATGGTTCTAGTACTTCCATCGAGCATTAATAAAAGAAATATATTTGATGAAGCATGCACGTATAACTTTCTCAAGTCCTTATTTATATACTTTAGTCTTTATTGAACATCAATAAAAGGAATGCATTTTCCATTTCAACCAAAAATATTAGTCGGTGGCGACATTGAGCTATTCTCATGACGCGTTGCCGAGGGATGCCGGGGGAAGAAGACTTCGCCCCTCTTGAGAGTTCGAATGTATTTCTATTTTTTCTATAAGGATGTGTTTGTAAGGACTTGTGAAACTTAGTATGTGGCATGAGGCCTTTTAGTGACAAAAAGTTATTAATATCACACCTTAGAGCATCTCCAACAGGCGCGCTAAACTAGCGCCGCGCCGCAAAATTCCCCGTTTTAGTGCGCGTGCACGGAATAGTTGCTCCAGCGGGCGCGCGAAAACAGCGCGCGGGCCGAAACTCAATCGCGCGCCGCTTATTTGCTGCGCCCGCTCCCGCGCGCTGGACTCTCGCGCGCTCGCTCGCACCTCCCACCCCCCCATCCAGCCGCGCCGCCGCCGCCGACCGCGCCACGCGGCGACCGTTCCGGCGCTTCCCTGGCCTATCTCCGCCCCGCGCGCGCTTTCTCCGGCCCCTCTGGTCCTGCCACCCCGCGCGCGCTGGTCCTCCGACGAACTATTTGTTGTGTTTAATTGCACTATTTGTTGTATTGAACGATAACTGTTTGTTTGAACGATAAACGAAATTAAACTATTTATTTTTGTTTGTTTTGATCTTTTTGTTTCTGTTTTCGAATGCATATGTTGTTTGTGCGAGTGTCGCGCGCGCTGCATTTTAGGAAATAAGGAAAAGTGTGAACAAGAACCCGTGTAGTTTTTTTGTTTGTTTTGAGAATGAAGAATGAGAACCCGTGTAGCCCACCACCCACACAGCCGACTCGAGAACCAAAGCCCGGCCCAATCGCACCAAAGTCGGCTCGAATCTCTCCCCGCCACACCGCCATAGCCTGCAGCCAAGCCCCACCTATAAAAATCTGGAGGCATCGCCACCTCCCTTCGGTTTCCCCCTCTCCTCTTCTTTTCCCCCCTTTCATTCTAAAAAAATATCCGTCGAACCCCAACCCGTCTCGCCCGAGACTCAAAACCCTCGCAGCAGCAGCGGAGGCCGCCACCGCCGCCCGATGTGGAACGGCGGGCCGCCGCCGCCGCTGCCGCTGCCGCCCATGGCGGCCGCGCCCCCTCCCCCGGGCACGGCCGGCGCGGGCCTGCCCCCGCCCCCTCCTCCGCCGGCCGCCGCGCCCCCGCAGGCCGGCCAGCCGCTCACCCCGGCGGAGCTCGAGGCGCAGCTCGTCGAGAAGGCCCGCAAGTGGCACCAGCTCAACTCCAAGCGCTACGGCGACAAGCGCAAGTTCGGCTTCGTCGAGGCGCAGAAGGAGGACATGCCCCCCGAGCACGTCCGCAAAATCATCAGGTATGGAACCTCCAGATCCGCGGCGTATGGTTTTCCTCTACGGCCTGCTTCTAGGTTTCGGGGCCTCTGGTGCTCATGGCGCGCTGTGATGCTTAATTGCTCGTGGTCTTAGGTCGTTCCGTAGCTGTGTGTCGCGTTGAACTAGTGGCGTGGATGTGATAGGCGTCTCGACTGAAGTCAGTGGTTGTGCGAGCATGGTGTTTGATGTTTGGTGTAGGTTTATGGTTGTAACTGTGATTCGATAGGGTTTAGGTTTTGATTTACCCATGTTATTTTCTGCGCTGCATCATGTGCTCGTTGTGGTTCCTGCTTACGATTTGTCACTGGAATTAGGTATGAGTTTGCTGCCTCTTGCTCTGGATCCCTGAAATTAGGGTTTACGATATTGTTTTGTATTTTATCCTCATAGTTATGGTGAACATGTTAATTTGCTAGTCGCTCAACTGTAGCTTGCAGGAGTCAGGATTCTAGATATGTTGAACTGTTGATGTGCTAGTTGCTGTAGCTCAGCATTGGTAAACCTTCATGTGGTCTAGTTTGGGATCTGCCTACATTTCAGTAAATTTATGCATCTGTCTTTCTGAACAGGGACCATGGGGACATGTCCTCGAAGAAGTACAGGCATGACAAGCGTGTTTATCTTGGAGCACTCAAATTTGTGCCTCATGCTGTTTACAAACTACTGGAGAATATGCCGATGCCCTGGGAACAAGTAAGCCCTTTAGTTGTGACTTTTTGATATGAACACTTGATAATCTTATGGTTGCTGAGGTTAGCTGTTCCATGGCCATAGACTAAAATAACTCCTGTTTTCAGGTTCGCCATGTTAAGATCTTGTACCATATCACTGGCGCCATAACCTTCGTAAACGAGATCCCATGGGTAGTTGAGCCCATTTACTTGGCGCAGGTGATGATCTAGACTTGATTCTTCTTTCATTATTACCACATTCCTGTTTGTCCCTTTTATCTCTTATCTCATGTCATGTGTCTTTCTAGATATGCTTACAATATATCTCTTGTCATGTGTTTGTCTGCAGTGGGGCTCTATGTGGATCATGATGCGAAGGGAGAAGAGAGATAGGCGGCATTTCAAGAGAATGCGTTTTCCACCATTTGATGATGAGGAACCTCCACTAGATTATGCTGATAATTTGTTGGATGTTGAACCACTGGAGGCTATACAATTGGAGTTGGATCCAGAGGAAGATGGAGCTGTGTATAACTGGTTTTATGATCACAATCCCCTCGTGAAGACCAACTTTATAAATGGTCCCAGCTATAGGAAGTGGAATCTGTCTCTTCCAATAATGGCAACACTTTATCGCCTCGCTGGTCAACTTTTGTCAGACTTGACTGATCGGAATTATTTCTATTTGTTTGACATGGAGTCTTTCTTTACTGCCAAAGCACTTAACATGTGCATCCCAGGTAACAAGATTTACCTTCTTCTTTTGTAAGCAAGTTTGATGTCTCAAGTTCAAAAATACTACCACAAAACATTGTTTAGTATGATACTTATAGCTTTTGATTTGATGATTAAATAAAACAATTTCCCACCTGGTATCTTGATACTGCCAAATGTTTCATGAAAATTATGAAAAGATAATCGACTAGTGCTTGTATTTTCTTATGCTTTATCAAAAGAGGCAACACATTGGTATATTTGGTGCACAGCATATGTTTTCTTATAGCTTTTGATTTGATGATTAAATAAAACAATTTCTCACCCTGAATACTGCCAAGGTTTTATGAAAATTATGAAAACATAAGCAACAATTGCTTGTAATTTCTTCAATGTATTTTCTTATGCTTTATCAAAAGAGGGAACACCAAAGAACTAGCTATGCACAAGGGGGCGTGGAAGCTTGCTATCCATGTGCCAGAGCCATGAGTTGGTCGCGAGATCTATGGGTTTCACCTCTAGCCTACCCCAACTTGTTTGGTACTAAATGCTTTGTTGTTGTTATTGTATCAAAAGAGGGAACACATCTGTATATTTGGTCTACAACATATGTTGTCTTATCACTGACATTAAGGTTCTCAATTGTAGGTGGTCCAAAGTTTGAGCCATTGTACCGTGATATGGAGAAGGGGGATGAGGACTGGAATGAATTTAATGACATCAATAAACTCATCATCCGTCAACCACTTCGGACCGAGTACAGAATTGCGTTCCCCCACCTGTACAATAACAGGCCAAGGAAAGTGAGACTTTGCATATATCATACTCCTATGATAATGTATATCAAGACAGAGGATCCAGATCTGCCTGCATTTTATTATGATCCTCTGATAAATCCGATCACTTCAACCAGCAAGGTTGATCGTCGGGAGAAGAAAGCAAGTGAAGATGACGACGAAGATGACTTTAGTCTCCCTGAGGGCGTGGAGCCTCTTTTGAACCGAACTCCACTTTACACTGACACGACAGCTGCCGGCATTTCATTGCTTTTTGCTCCAAGGCCTTTTAACATGAGATCTGGTAGAACACGCCGTGCTGAGGATATCCCTCTTGTATCTGAGTGGTTCAAAGAGCACTGGTAAGTACTACAACGAGTTAACAAATAACAATCCCTTTCCATATTTTCTTCGTTGGTATACTTCCGTCTCATGTTGCATCGACATCTGTTTTGCAGTCCACCAGCGTATCCAGTTAAGGTCCGGGTGAGCTACCAGAAGCTGCTGAAGTGCTATGTGCTCAATGAGCTACATCATAGGCCTCCTAAAGCACAGAAGAAGAAACATCTGTTCCGTTCACTGCAAGCAACGAAGTTCTTCCAAAGTACAGAGCTTGATTGGGCAGAAGCTGGGCTGCAAGTTTGCAAGCAGGGCTACAACATGCTTAACTTGTTGATTCACAGGAAGAATCTGAACTATCTTCACTTGGACTACAATTTCAATTTGAAGCCTGTGAAGACACTCACAACAAAAGAGAGAAAGAAATCTCGTTTTGGAAATGCTTTCCACTTGTGTCGTGAGATTCTTCGACTTACGAAGCTGGTTGTTGATGCAAACATCCAGTTTCGCTTGGGAAATGTTGACGCCTTTCAGTTGGCCGATGGTCTGCAATACATATTCTCCCATGTTGGTCAGTTGACCGGTATGTACAGATACAAGTATCGTCTGATGCGGCAAATTAGGATGTGCAAAGATCTGAAACACTTGATATACTATCGTTTCAACACTGGTCCTGTTGGAAAAGGACCTGGCTGTGGTTTTTGGGCTCCTATGTGGAGAGTGTGGCTGTTCTTCCTTCGTGGCATTGTGCCCTTGCTTGAAAGGTGGCTAGGTAATTTGCTGGCCAGGCAGTTTGAAGGTCGCCATTCAAAAGGAGTTGCTAAAACAGTAACCAAGCAGCGTGTCGAGTCTCACTTTGATCTGGAACTTCGAGCTGCAGTTATGCATGATGTCCTTGATGCTATGCCAGAGGGCATCAAGCAAAACAAGGCCAGGACTATACTGCAGCATCTTAGTGAGGCATGGCGCTGCTGGAAGGCAAATATCCCCTGGAAGGTCCCTGGCCTGCCAGTTCCTATTGAGAACATGATACTCCGTTATGTGAAGTCCAAGGCTGATTGGTGGACAAATGTCGCTCACTACAATCGTGAGCGTATCCGGCGTGGTGCTACAGTTGACAAGACTGTCTGCCGCAAAAATCTTGGAAGGTTAACTCGTTTGTGGCTGAAGGCAGAGCAAGAGAGGCAACACAACTACTTGAAAGACGGGCCGTATGTGACACCTGAAGAAGCAGTTGCTATTTATACAACCACGGTCCATTGGCTGGAGTCAAGGAAGTTCTCACCGATTCCATTTCCCCCACTCTCATACAAGCATGACACCAAACTTCTTATATTGGCACTGGAAAGGCTAAAAGAGTCATACAGTGTGGCAGTAAGATTAAATCAACTGCAGCGAGAGGAACTGGGTTTAATAGAGCAAGCATATGATAACCCACATGAAGCTTTGTCAAGGATAAAACGTCATCTTCTTACTCAGCGTGCTTTTAAAGAAGTTGGTATTGAGTTTATGGATCTGTACAGCTACCTGATCCCGGTATATGAAATTGAGCCTCTTGAGAAAATTACTGATGCATACCTTGACCAATACTTGTGGTATGAAGGGGATAAACGCCACCTCTTCCCAAATTGGGTAAAGCCTGCTGATTCAGAACCACCTCCTCTACTTGTTTACAAGTGGTGCCAAGGTATAAATAATTTGCAGGACATATGGGACACTAGCGATGGGCAGTGTGTTGTGATGCTGCAGACAAAATTTGAGAAGTTCTTTGAAAAAATTGATCTGACTCTGTTGAACAGGCTTCTTCGGTTGGTCTTGGACCATAACATCGCTGATTATGTCACTGCAAAGAACAATGTTGTGCTGTCTTACAAGGATATGAGTCACACAAATTCTTATGGGCTTATTCGAGGTCTTCAGTTTGCATCTTTTATTGTGCAGTACTATGGGCTGGTGCTGGATCTCCTACTTCTTGGTTTAACACGAGCTAGTGAGATTGCAGGGCCGCCTCAGATGCCAAATGAGTTCCTTACATACACTGACACTAAAGTTGAGACAAGGCATCCCATCAGGCTGTATTCTCGATATATTGATAAGGTGCATATAATGTTCCGGTTCACTCATGAAGAGGCAAGGGATTTGATTCAGCGGTACTTGACAGAGCATCCTGATCCTAATAATGAGAACATGGTCGGTTACAACAACAAGAAATGTTGGCCTAGAGATGCAAGAATGAGGCTCATGAAGCATGATGTTAATCTGGGAAGAAGTGTATTTTGGGATATGAAGAATCGCCTGCCAAGGAGCATTACTACATTAGAATGGGAGAATGGCTTTGTCTCTGTATACAGCAAGGATAACCCAAACCTGCTCTTTAGCATGTCTGGGTTTGAGGTCCGTATACTGCCGAAGATACGTATGACTCAGGAGGCATTCAGCAACACGAAGGATGGAGTATGGAACTTGCAGAATGAGCAGACAAAAGAAAGGACAGCTATTGCATTTTTGAGGGTTGATGATGAACACATGAAGGTGTTTGAGAACCGTGTCAGGCAAATCCTTATGTCATCAGGGTCAACGACATTTACCAAGATAGTCAACAAGTGGAACACTGCTCTCATCGGCCTCATGACATATTTCCGTGAAGCAACTGTTCATACACAGGAACTACTGGATCTGCTTGTAAAATGTGAAAACAAGATCCAGACTCGCATAAAGATTGGCCTGAACTCGAAGATGCCTAGCAGGTTTCCACCAGTTATCTTCTATACACCCAAGGAAATTGGAGGTTTGGGTATGTTGTCAATGGGTCACATTTTGATACCACAGAGTGATCTTAGGTATAGCAAACAGACAGATGTTGGTGTGACACATTTTCGAAGTGGTATGAGTCATGAAGAGGACCAGCTTATCCCCAACTTGTATCGCTACATCCAACCATGGGAGAGCGAGTTCATTGATTCTCAGCGTGTTTGGGCTGAGTATGCTTTGAAGAGGCAGGAAGCACAATCGCAGAATAGGCGCTTAACACTTGAAGATCTGGAAGATTCATGGGATAGAGGCATACCCCGTATCAACACTTTATTCCAGAAAGACCGCCACACTTTGGCCTATGACAAAGGGTGGAGAGTGCGGACAGACTTTAAGCAGTATCAAGTGCTGAAACAGAACCCATTCTGGTGGACACATCAGCGACATGATGGAAAGCTGTGGAATCTGAATAACTACAGAACTGATGTCATCCAAGCACTTGGTGGTGTGGAAGGTATCCTGGAGCATACCTTATTTAAAGGAACATATTTCCCTACTTGGGAGGGTTTGTTTTGGGAGAAGGCTTCAGGTTTCGAGGAATCGATGAAGTACAAAAAGCTGACAAATGCACAGCGTTCTGGGCTTAATCAAATCCCCAACAGAAGATTTACCCTCTGGTGGTCGCCAACCATTAATCGTGCAAACGTATATGTTGGTTTCCAGGTTCAGCTAGATCTGACAGGGATATTCATGCATGGTAAAATTCCAACCCTGAAGATCTCTCTGATTCAGATTTTCCGTGCACATCTTTGGCAGAAGGTCCATGAAAGTGTTGTTATGGATCTTTGCCAAGTTCTGGATCAGGAGTTGGATGCGCTGGAGATTGAGACAGTACAGAAGGAGACAATACATCCCAGGAAGAGTTACAAGATGAACAGTTCATGTGCAGATGTCCTCCTTTTTGCTGCACATAGGTGGCAGATGTCCAAACCAAGCTTAGTTTCTGAGTCAAAGGATGTCTTTGATCAGAAAGCGAGTAACAAGTACTGGATTGATGTGCAACTACGATGGGGAGACTACGATTCACATGACATAGAACGTTATACAAGAGCAAAATTTATGGACTACACGACAGATAATATGTCCATCTACCCTTCTCCGACTGGTATGATTTTGAGTATCCATTAACTTTCAATTTCTTGTCTTGTCTGAATCCTCTGTGCTTAATGCTGATTAATATTTATTGCAGGAGTGATGATTGGACTTGATCTAGCTTATAATTTGCACTCTGCTTTTGGCAATTGGTTCCCTGGGTCAAAACCCCTCCTCCAGCAAGCAATGAACAAGATCATGAAGGTAATAACCATGCTAACTGTAACAAATCTAGCTCTATTGCTTTATCTGTGTTGTAGTAATTTTTTTTGGCTTACTTAATAAATGACATTCTTGTTTATTTTCTCCTTTGACAGTCAAATCCTGCTCTGTATGTGCTGAGGGAGAGAATAAGAAAGGGTCTTCAGTTGTATTCATCTGAACCCACCGAACCATATCTGTCTTCGCAGAACTATGGAGAGATATTCAGCAATCAAATCATATGGTTTGTGGATGACACGAATGTCTATCGAGTTACCATTCACAAAACCTTCGAGGGTAACCTGACCACCAAACCTATCAACGGTGCTATCTTTATTTTCAATCCAAGAACTGGGCAACTATTTCTGAAGGTTTGTTCCTTTTCTTTTGCTTTTACCTCTAGTTTTGTTGCAATTATTGCATAACTGTGCAGCATCACAACTTGGAAGACTTAAATGAAAATGGATTATAATCTGCAGGTCATCCACACAAGTGTATGGGCAGGACAAAAGCGTCTAGGGCAGCTGGCCAAGTGGAAAACTGCTGAGGAGGTTGCTGCGTTAGTTCGGTCTCTTCCTGTAGAAGAGCAGCCAAAGCAAATTATTGTGACAAGGAAGGGTATGTTGGATCCATTGGAAGTCCATCTGCTTGATTTCCCTAACATTGTTATCAAGGGCAGTGAGTTGCAGCTGCCATTCCAAGCTTGCTTGAAGATTGAGAAGTTTGGTGATCTTATTCTCAAGGCTACGGAACCGCAGATGGTTCTTTATAACATATACGATGACTGGCTGAAAAGTATCTCGTCCTACACCGCATTCTCTCGTCTTGTGCTTATATTACGAGCATTACATGTCAATAATGAGAAGGCCAAGATGTTGCTGAAGCCTGACAAGACAATTGTTACGGAACCACATCATATCTGGCCATCTTTGACTGACGAGCAGTGGCTGAAGGTCGAATGTGCACTCAGGGATCTCATTCTTTCTGATTATGCAAAGAAAAACAACGTTAATACTTCTGCACTTACGCAATCTGAGATTCGTGATATAATACTTGGTGCTGAAATAGCTCCACCGTCACAGCAGAGGCAACAGATAGCTGAGATTGAGAAACAGGTAACCTTTCTATACCAGCCTTTGTGTCTAGTTTCTATGCATAGTAATTGCGTCAGTTTTCCTCATTTTTGGATTTGCTTGAATTTGCAGTCCCGAGAGACAAATCAGGTAACTGCACAGACAACAAGGACAGTTAATGTGCATGGAGATGAGCTCATCGTCACAACAACCAGTCCGTATGAGCAAGCAGCGTTTGCATCGAAGACAGATTGGCGTGTCAGGGCCATCTCTGCTACGAACCTGTATCTCCGTGTCAACCACATTTATGTTAACTCGGATGATATAAAGGTCAGTACTGCAATTCCTTTTCTTTGATTTACTCATAAAACCACCAAATAACAATTGCCTAATGGTTACTTACTGCTTGTATTATGTGTACAGGAGACTGGCTATACTTACATCATGCCAAAGAACATATTGAAGAAGTTCATATGCATAGCAGATCTACGGACACAGGTTGCAGGTTTCCTGTATGGGCTGAGTCCACAGGATAATCCCCAAGTCAAGGAGATCAGATGCATATCCATTCCGCCACAGCATGGAACTCACCAGATGGTGACTTTGCCATCGAATCTCCCAGAGCATGAGTTCCTTGCTGACTTGGAGCCGTTGGGATGGATGCATACCCAGCCGAATGAAGCTCCTCAGCTATCACCTCAGGTTTGTCTCCTACCATTTGTATCTTCAAACCTAACCTTGTGATTCTTATCCAAAATCTAAACTGAGTAGCTGAATTTCAGTGCACAATTCTATAATGTCTGATCAAGCAGATTTATGTCTTTCCATGAGCGGTTAATTGTCTCCCTCGTGACATTTGAATTCTGAATATTAAAATGCATGTTATACATAATTTAATCTTTCCAACTCACAATGCACTGTACATAAAATTTATTGCTGTTGGTTCTTTTGATTCTTGCACATTTTATAGTAGCGACTTTTTCTTGCCTGTGACAGTTTTAGTGCTGAATTGTTGGTTCTGTTGTTTTTGGCACATTCTTAGTAGTCCTTTTTTGCCTGTGAGCCAGTGTCTCGCTACTGAGCTGTATTTTGTTGTTTCTTGCACATTTCAATTGCCTAGTGCCTTTTTTGGGTATGATATGTGAGTCTCATATGCTGAACTGCTTTGCAGGATTTGACATCACATGCTAAAATTTTGGAGAACAACAAGCAGTGGGATGGTGAGAAGTGCATCATTTTGACCTGCAGCTTCACCCCAGGATCGTGCTCGTTGACTGCGTACAAATTGACACCAAGTGGTTATGAGTGGGCCCGTGGCAACAAGGACAACGGGAGCAACCCACAAGGGTACCTCCCAACTCACTACGAGAAGGTCCAGATGCTTCTCAGCGACCGCTTCCTTGGATTCTACATGGTATGTGTACTCATCTTAATAGGATTAATATTTGCAAATTGTCCTTTAGAGCCAACTCAATTTCGGAATACTCAATTCACTTTTGCGTCTCCCACCAGGTTCCGGACAACGCTCCGTGGAACTACAACTTCATGGGAGTCAAGCACGACCCGCTGATGAAGTACAGCATGAAGCTGGGCACACCCCGCGACTTCTACCATGAGGACCACAGGCCGACGCACTTCCTGGAGTTCAGCAACATTGAGGAGGGCGAGGTCGCTGAGGGGGACAGGGAGGACACCTTCTCGTAGTCGTAGCCACCGTAGCACGCCCCTTCGCCCCTATGCTAGCATATCGAAACCTGCAATGAGATCCGCTCAGTTTTGGATGGAGATCTCTGTGATCTGTAAACTTTGACGTGACATGTTGTATGTTGTTCTCCGTCTCTCAAGACTAGTAATACTTTGTGTTGTAAGCCTCCTTCAAACACGGTGCTGTACAAGTGCATCATGATAACAGTTCAAACATTTTGCTTGGTGGCATGTAGATCTCATCACGTAATTTTGTTCCCAGTTTTTTGCTTGGACTTGACCAATTTATGCTCTTGTGCACATAGGGGTTGCACTGACCTGAAAGCAAAGCTTTACTGGTTCTGAGGCTGGATTTGCGTTCCGAAACCCCTTGCCAGGCTTTTGGCCGAGAGAAAAATGTTGGCTTTGTGGTGTCCTCCACGTGGTTGTGAAAATCGTAGGCTTTTCAACAAACTACAGACCTCTCTAAATTGCCTATATATAAAGCGAAAACAATTCAAGTTGGACAAGTGAATAAATCATAGCTCTGTCAAATTCATGGGGTGAAAACACATGAAGTTTTTTTTTGAATGGAACTCATTGCATTCCTCTGGAAGTCTGGATCTTGAAAGAGCAATGCTACATCTACGTAAAGGCTTTTGTTTGGAGGAAATTAGCGAAAGGGCCCCACCCAGTTGAAATCAGAGGGGGCCGAGAGATAAGTTATAGAGATTACGTAAGACTTCGTAATGCTTTATGTAGATGTAGCATTTTTGATATTGAAAATGGCACCATGACCTTAGAGCATCTCCAGCCGTTTGCCCCTCCAGGAGGCATTTTTTTCGCCTCCTGGGGGGCTGCCGGCGAGAACTTAGGCCTTGGGGGCCAAACCACTTTCACTCGTTGCCTCCCCACGAGCAGCGTTGGACTCCCACAAACAGAGCGGCATGTCGTCCTGCCCGTGTAGATGTCCGAGTCTGGTATCTCCGGGGCGTTGTACATGCTCTCCTCCGTCTGGTACTCCGGGATCATGTGGTAGTAGAGGATGTTCTCCGGCAACCCGGGCTCGCTGAGCCGGTCCGTGGTCAGCCGCGCCGTGCCGCCCCGTCCGAGGCTGCGTTTGCTGCTGCTCGCGTCCACGCCTGGCCGCGCCGCGCGCCCGCCGGCCTTCTCCAGCAGCTGTGCGTGGCCGCGGAACACCGCCTGCTCGTCGCACCGCGGCCCGCACTTGAAGACGAGCGCGAAGTAGTAGCAGCAGCCGCTCGAGTGCAGCCTCGCCAAGCCCGCGAGCTCCCCGTTTGGCGGGCGCGGCGGTCCGGCGCGCGGCCACAGAGGGCTGGCGGGGCGGTGCGGGAGGCCGGGCAATGCTGTGCGGAGGCACCGAGGCAGGTCGGGCAGCCAGGACGCGGGCGGAGCTGGCACGGGAAGAGAGAAGACGGGGGCTCTACGAGGAGAAAGCGACGGGGGGAGAGAATATGGGGGGAGAGTGGTTGCAGGTGGGCCACAAGAGGCAAAAAAGATGGCGCCGGCGTCCCCAGCTGCCATCCGGAGGTCTGGGTTTGGGGTGCGAGCGCCGGGGCTAACTTTTATCAAATCCGGCGAAAAACGAGCCTTTGAGAACATGAGTGGAACATTTTTTTACTGCCGGGCCTTAAAAAAAAGCTCTTGGGAGCCTTCCTGGAAGGACAGGTGAAGATGCTCTTATCCACCTGTGTTTTGGCGGTCCCTTGTCATGCATCACTTTGAGAAGCGCAAACAAAGGCATTTTTTTTACCGCGGGCATTTGGGCTAGGTCCTAATTTGAGCATGTTTGTTGCTCGTGGTATCTGAAAATTTCACGGCCTTCCCCTGTTCTGCTCTGTTTCTTACTTTCTTTCATTCCAGAGCGGCTACTAGCAAACGAAATGCTCCCCGTGCCTCGGCTCTTCCGTTCTCGCTCTCGCTCTCGCTCCTCGCCGCGGCCCACCCCTGCTCCAGCCCGGCGTGCCTGCTCGTCTCCACCACCCAGCCTATACCTCTCCTCAAAGCACCGTTGAGGTCATCCCGACGCGGCGGCGTAGGAAGACCGCCGGCCGCGACCGCGACCGCGCCCACCCCCGCCACGCGCGGCAGCTGCTCGACGGAATGCCGGCCTCGCCGCGAGACGCCATCTTCCGCGCCACCAACGCGCGCGTCTAGCCGCGGCAGCGCCGGCCCTGCCCCAGTGCGGGCGCGCGCTTCTTTGGCGGCGGCTCGGAGGCGTTCCCGAGGTGCGTCCTCTCGCCGGCCCTGCCCTCTCCACCCCCATCCCGCCGCCTCTTATTCAGTTTTCCTTTCTCCGGCAATTTGTTAATTTCCCCTAGAAATTCATGCCATGAACACAAGATTTTTTTTTTGAGGGAATGGACACATATTTTTGAATAGAAATGAACCCGAGAAATCTCGCGATCAACTGGGTCACGCCGGTGAATGATAATGATAAGAGAAGAAAAAATGGAGAAGGTAAAGTGCAGCTATTTACGTAGGGAAGAGAAAACCAGAAAGGCTCTTCGTAAAAAAAAAACAACCCAGAAAGGCAGCTCGGCTTTCCCAGATCGACCAGATCGCCGCCTCCTGCTTTCCCTCAATCCCTCGCCCTAATTGCTGAACGAGATTTCTGCGGCAGAAAAACAGTCTCACCGCCTAAACCGCTGTGGCCGCCGCCCATCACAGTATCACCGGGCGGCGCCCATCAGAGTACACCCCGCGGCGCCGCCGAAGCAGAAGACGACTTGGGGGTGGAGTGCGTGCCGGTGTGCCTGACCCAGCTCGAGGACGGGGAGCCAGGAGGCGAGGTTCCTTTTCAATTCTTGCCCCTTCCGTCTAGCTATTTTCGATCAGGTCATGTAGGCTGTGTGTGTTTGGTTTGTGCCAAGTCAGGTCTGGCTCTCTGTAATGTGTAATGGCCGTGCTCTTGAGTTGGCTGTAAGAGGGGTTGTTACTTATCTGATCAGGCAAAGTTCTTGCTCAACTTTTGCATCTTTCATCTAGCTTTTCTTGACCAGATCATCAATGCCTTTGCGTGTAAACGTTGTAGTGCATCCGGAGCACCATTTACTGATTTGATATGCTCGTTAAGTTCAGCATGAAGCTCACAAGTTCATGGTTAGATTGCCAGCATTTAGGTCAATATGTTATGTTGCCTTTGAATGAGAATGATTAATTTTTTCATGATTTATAGGAATGGATGATGGGATCGGTGGTGTTCAAGAATCAAGTGACATGTCTATTTCGAGCGATGACGACGGCATTACGCAACGAAGGGAAAGCAATGTGGAGCTTGCACATGGCCCTGCTGAAGCTCAACCAGATGGATCACTTGGAGAACCTGAAGTGGGGATGTCCTTTGGTACCGAGAATGAGGTGAGAGAGTACTACAACACATATGCTAAAGCAAAAGGCTTTGGTGTGACGAGAAGGAGCTCAAACCGTGATGATAATGGACAACTGAAGTACCTTACGTATTCCTGCTCTCGCTATGGTAAGGCTCAGTCCAACTCAGGAAATATGTTGAAGCCAAGTCGAACAGCCGGGACAGGATGTAAAGCTAAAATCAATATCACCCGTGCTCCCGATGGGAGGTTTCATCTTTCGACGGTCATTTTGGATCATAATCATACATTAAGTCCACTTAAACCTCGGCGGTTCAGATGCAACAAAAAGTCAGACTTCCGTGTCAAGCGAAGGCTTGAGCCGAATGACCCGGCTGAAATACGAGTAAACAAGAGTTCAACCATACCTCGTGTCACACACTTTGACATCGAGAAGCAATTTCAATCAGCCTATACGAATTCGAAGTTCAAAGAATTTCAAGAAGAGCTAACACAAACTATGTACTGTGATCGGAAGTTGATGCAAAAGGAGGGGGCGATAGAAACGTATGAAATCACCGAGGATGTGCTGATTGACGAAGATAAAGGATGGAGAAAAGATATTGTGCACCATGTATACTTCAGTGAGGAAGAGTTTGAAGTTAAGTGTTCATGTCGCCGCTTTGAGTTCACTGGTATTCTCTGTAGGCATGTGTTATGTGTGCTCACTCACAAGAAAATCAAGGAGGTTCCGCCACAATACGTCCTTGATCGGTGGAAAAAAAATGTGAATAGAAAGCACAACTTTATCAGATGCACATATGGCGGCATGGAAGACACTCCTGCTGCAGAACGTTTTGATAGATTGTGCAATTCTTTCTACCCAGTTGCAGAGATAGGCGCCATGTCAGATGATTCATGCAATGCTTTGATGGAAGAGCTTCACACCCTGAAAATTCGATTCTCTAGCAACTCAAGTTCTGAAAATGTTAAGGAACATGTTGCTACACGGGAAGATGCACCTTCGAATGGAAAGACAACAAGTAAAACTATACCAAGTCCAATAGCTGTCAGGTGTGCTGGATGTCCTCTACCGAGAAAAGAATCTATGCTTGATAAGCTTATTTGTCAAGCAAACGAAAAGAAGAAGGAAGCTGAACAAAAGGTATTGTTGCTTATATTACGTTTGCTCGTAAGCCACTTTTTATAAAAACTCGCTAATTTTGCATTTATTTCAGGCTTCCTCCACAAATTTAAACAAGAAAAGGCCCCGAAAAAATAGAAAATCATCAGTGGATGGTATTCTAGAACAACCTGTTATGGAACATTCGGTATCTAATCTTGTTCTCAGTTGTTCAACAATATTATTTTCATGTATTTTTTAAGCTAACAGTTTTGCAATCTGAAACAGAGTCAGCAACCTGTTTGTTTGGATGGCCCAGCTAGTAGCATCACATCTCAGGTATATTTGTTTCTCATCTTTTTATTTGTAGCAAACACCTGAGCATCCATGTCATTTTTATGACTTTATTTGGAGCAGAGAACATTTGACTTGGCTATTACCACTAGCAACATAAATCCATCTGTGACAGCTGCAATACCATCTGGAGGTTCATCGACAATGGTTATGCCTCAAATTCTTGGAGAATACACACTTATGCCATTTCAAGTTCAACAAGGATCGACTATAGTGTCCAGCTCTGCAGAATTACACTTTGATGGAATTGGAGGGCTCAATAATAAGGTGGATCGGAGTTAGACAGGATTTATGTAAGTTCAAGACTGGATGCAGTATCTTTTAGTGTAGTAGCTGATAGGCACCAGGGCACTAGAAAGTAACACATCTATGTTTTCTCATCTGGTCTCTCCCTGAAGTACTAGAACTGATTACAAAACTATTGTACATTTGCAAATTTCCAAGGATATGCATGTGTGCACATTGCCGCTAGCTAACCCCCATGGTTGAGAGCTTCCAGTTCAAACAGTTTTGTCTCAGACATCTGCAATTTGCCATAGATATGCCATATGTGCATATAAACCTGGGAATGGTTTGTAATCCAAACTAAACCCAGGCCAACCCATGCATGTACAAGTCCAGCGCTCAAGCCGAACAAAACCAGATTGCAAATGGTACAATCCAAACCAATCCAAACTGTATTTATTTTCAAGCCAAATCCATCCAGACCATTTTCTAGATATGGTTTGAACCCAAAGTTTCAAACTATGGTTTAGTCAGCAGCAACTGGAACGTTGGACTTGGAACCCAAACTTGACCTGTACGTGCAAAACTACGAAACGCATGAAGCATGTACGAACAGCGGCTAGCTTGGTGTGTGCTTGGTCTGAAGAGCTTCAGTGTACGTACTCCGTGCGTGCACCGGAAGAGCAGATGGTGGCGCCGTCCGCGGAGACGGTGGCCCGTCGCCGGCTGCAAGACCTTGCCGGATATGTGCAAGACCCTTTGGCAGATCGCTGTGCCGATGATCTTGACCGGGGTCTTCCAGTTCCTCATCGGCTTCGTCACTGTCGCCTTCGTCGGCCACATCGGCAAGGTCGAGTCTCCATTGTCAACAACATCGTCCAAGGCCTCGGCTTTGGGCTCCTCATGTTCTGCATGAAGGAGTTGGCTAGGTGAACGCACACTCATGTCGCTCATCTGCGGCTGCGGCTGCGGCTGCTCCCAAACCTAGTGCCAGTCTTGTGTGACATGAGGTCAAACTGGTCGTTAGACTGGTTTTTATCCATGGACTAAAATGGTATGAGACCAATTTGTCTCTGTCCAGACCAAACTAACCCAATCTATTAATTACAGAAGCCCGCACCAAACCAAATTACAATAGAGGCTCAACCCATTTCAACCAAACCAAAGCAGTCCAACAGGAAAACCAAATTGAAACTATGGTTTCAGACCAAAACTATTCCCAGGTTTATGTGCATATGACTTGGAGCTTTCTATTCCAGCTGTTTGTTTCAAGTTCTAGTTGTGCATCCTACAAGCAGGTTGGACATGCCCTTTATTTTCATGTGCTTCAGGATTATGTAGTGTAATGTAAGATGGCTCTTTCATGTCAGTCTTGTCTAAAGCATCAGCATCACTGTGCTACTGCTATCCCCAGCTTGATAATCTTTATTTGTCATTCTCAGCAATCAATTACAGAATAGTACTCCCTCTGTAAACTAATATAAGATGTTTTAGACCACTAAAGTAGTGATCTAAAACCTCTAATGTTTCTAGCAGACAGATTTCTTTTTCATGATCCTAGATGGAGAAAGTATGATAACAACATACAAGTCGCACATGCTTTGCAATCTTTCAAACTCTTCCAGAACTCTATTAGACA
Organism: Triticum dicoccoides; assembly: GCF_002162155.2. Lineage (NCBI taxonomy): Eukaryota > Viridiplantae > Streptophyta > Magnoliopsida > Poales > Poaceae > Triticum > Triticum dicoccoides. The sequence continues at coordinate 87,938,986 of NC_041392.1, read as the reverse complement.
ACCTTGATTTTACTGATAAGGCCGGATTTTTTTATTTTTTATTTGAGATCCAACCGCTGGCTTTCAATATATTGGCAGGTAGAAGTGGGAGCATAGAAACAGCCTTAGATTAGTAGCGGATTCAGTCAGCCGGGGTCGCCAATTGCTCCTGTCACTCTCCAGGACTCCATGTCTGGGAGCTTTCTATTCCAACTGTTTGTTTCAAGTTCTAGTGTGCATCGTACAAGCAGGTTGGAAATGCCATTCTTTTTCATGTGCTTCAGGATATATGTAGTGTAAGATGGCTCTTCCATGTCAATCTTGTCTAAAGCATCAGCATCACCGTGCTACTAACCCCAGCTTGATAATCTTTATTTGTCATTCTCAGCAATCAATCAGAGAAAAGTATCACCTCCGTACCAAAATGTAAGAGTTTTTTTGGTTTTGCGTAGGGCATAAAAAACGTCTTACATTTTGTTACAGATTGAGTACTACATAAGGATGTTTCTAGCAGACATATTTCCTTTTCATGATCCTAGTTGGAAAAAGTATGATCACTAAAGTAGTGATCTAAACACTCTTATATTTCTTTACGGAGGGAGTACATGCTTTACAATCTTTCAAACTTTCCAGGACTAGACAACCTTGGTTTTATTGATTAGATTGGAGTTTACAACCGCACAAATTCATTTAACGCAAAGTACAAGTTACAATCAACAGCAACTACATGAGCAATTCTGTTGGGAAGTTGCGCATTCCAGTTATCTTCTGTTCCAGAGACAAGTGCATGATCTGCAACCTCATGTGCTAATTCGCTTTGGTCTCTTTTGATTTGGTGAAACTGCACCTGGTGCTTCTTGCCGGACTGCACAGAGGATATAACCTAGGCTGGAGTGACTGTATGCCTCTCCCTGCAAAGGAGAAACAATAAAAGCAGAGTCATTTTCCAATTTATTTTCAGTGGCACACCGACAGGTTTGTCCAGGCCGTCCCGAGCCGAATGCCATAGAGACATGCATGGACTTTCAACTCCCTCGGCACAAAGGCATCTCACATGTTTTTTCTTTTCTTTTTTCATTTAACATTCTCAGTGGAAGGATGAACAGAATTCAGAACAAACTGGGCTGAATTTACACACAGGTAACATGTGCTGTCAAGTGTCAAGTTCCACGGACTGTCAAGACTCAAGAGGAGGCAGGGCTATGTTGGAAGACCTAAATATTTTGACGAAAGGCCCTCCAACATAATGTTCAGAGTTCAGACTGCTCTTCATTTCTTCCTTGCCAAGTCCTCATATTTTCACTAAATGGAATAGATGATTTCTCCTGACCAAGCTTCATATATATTCGATATGTGATTGAATTCTTGAGCAATGTTTGAATTGGCCTCCATTGAGGAATCATCTGCAAAAAGCAGGTGACTAACACTAGGAGCTCCTCCGCATATCTTAATTCCTCTAAGTGACCCTCTCATGTGTAGCATGGCTGAGAACCCCACCACATCAATAAAAAAAAATACTTCCTCTGTCCCGTAATATAATATGCCACGTTATTACATCCAATATGTGGGAAAAATGGGTCCCCTGGTGAAGCCTTCTCTGGGGTGTGATTGTTTCAGTAACATCCCCATTGACTTTGATATGGTATTTGACAGTGAAAATGCACTTTTTTTAACAAGTTGATCCACCCTTCGTCGAAATAACTACAATAACTGACATCTCATTTTGGAGCAAGTGGTGCTTCAGTTATTCGAAACAAGTTCTGGTAGAGAGCCTGGAAGCTTGCTTGGATAGTTGGATATACCCACTAGCTTGAAGACCCAATTAAGGCCCTGTTCGGAATCGCGCCGCTCCGCAACTCCGCTCCCGGAGCGGGTGGAGCTGCAGTTGAAAATCACGGAGCTGCAGTTTCCTCGCTCCGTGGATTCCGGGAGTGGGTGGGTTGCCGAAACGTTGCAGTGTTACTATCTAGAGGAGGGAAGATGGAAACATATTTATCCCCCCAACCCCAATGTTGCTGATCGAGTATGCACGAGCACGTGTTGGGCGAAAAATCGTCGGCATAATTCAGCCTCATGGATGATGTACACATGTTGATACTCTTTCTCTACATATAGTCCACCCCATTACACTAGTTAATCACCTACCATCGATAGAGAATTCCACGGGAGGAGAGGGAGGAGCTGCAATGGCGGGAGGAGAGGAGGTGAAGCTGCTGGGGAACTGGGCGAGCCCGTACGTGGCCAGGGCGAGGCTGGCGCTGCACCTGAAGGGCGTGCCCTACGAGTACATCGAGGAGGACTTCGCCGACAAGAGCGACCTGCTCCTCCGCTCCAACCCCGTCCACAAGGCGGTGCCGGTGCTCATCCACGGCGGCAAGCCCGTCTGCGAGTCCCGGGTCATCGTGCAGTACGTCGACGAGGCCTTCTGTGACACCCGCCCGCCCCTACTCCCCGCCGACCCCCGCGAGCGCGCCGCCGCCCGCTTCTGGGCCGCCTTCGTGGACGACGAGCTGCTGGCGCCGTGGGGGATGGTCATGCGGTCGGGCACGGACGAGGAGAGGGCGGAGTGGACTGCTGAAATCTGAGATGGGCTCTAGGCCCATATTGCAATTTCTGAAAAATCTCTAAGGGCCCATGTGGATTATATAGCACTAGGTGTGGTGTGAAGTTTAGTCCCACCCTGAAAGTGGAAGGAGAGTTGGAGTGGTTTATAAGGGTTTCTCTTCTACATGCTATTGGAGCTTGAGAAGAGAAAGAGGCCCTCGCGCACTCCTCCTCCGCCTCGCCTCTTCGCCTCCATGAACAGATCACATCTGCTCACGAGCAGGTCTCCGAAACCACGCCCTTCTGATTCTTGTACGGGGTGAGGGGCGAATAGGTTTTTGGGCAGCGATTACGCGACTGCTCGCTTCCGATCGTCTACTTCCTCTACGTCCGCGTCGCCTTCATCATCACCATGTCCACCGCCGCCGAGAAAGCTGAAGCCGACAAGAAGGTCGCCGAGGACGCCGCTGCTGCCACCAAAGCCGTGGCCTACTGGAGGGTATAACTCGTTTATCCCGCTCCGCCGAGAAAGCTGAAGCCGACAAGAAGGTCGCCGAGGACGCCGCTGCTGCCACCAAAGCCGCGGCCTCTGCGTGGCCTACTGGAGGGTATAACTCGTTTATCCCGCTCCTGATTATTTTCATATTAGCAGTATGTGTAGATTTGTCTACTGTTTGCTTAGTACGTGCATGTTTAGATCAGAGTCAGTACGTCATCAACTTAGTCAATGCCATGCTAGTGATTTACTCATGGATTAATTTAATCGAGAAATTGCCTATTTACTCAACATGGACGCGGCGGACCGTCGCGGCGGTGGATACGCTGGAGGGGGCCCTGGGGGAGCGCTCCGAGGGGTTCTTCGGCGGTGACCGCGTCGGGTACGTCGACGTCCTGCTCGGCGGCATGGTCCCGTGGGTGCGCGTCACCGAGAGGCTCTCCGGCCACAACTTCTTTGATGCCAGCAAGGCGCCGCTGCTGGCGGCGTGGATGGAGTGCTTCGGCGAGCTGGACGCCGCCAGGGCCGTCTTCCAGGACGTCGACAGGCTAGTTGAGTACGCCGGGACGATCCAGGCACGGCTTGCCGCCGAGGCTGGAACTGCCAGCAACTGATAAACCTGGTCTGCTATGGTGGTCGTTGTGGTTGATGCAAATATCCACAGTGTATCAAATTACGCGCTCAGGGTCTTTCCCTCTATTCAAAATAAATAAAATCAAATCAAAATTACATAGAACTCTTGATGAATGGCATTTTTATATAGTCGGGCTATACTATTAACCATGCTCTTATTAGATAAACTAAAGAGCAACACAAAATAAGGTTGAAGAAAAGTCATATTTGAGAGGAAAGACATAAAAAGAACCGACCACCAAAGTAAAAGCCAATCGCCAGAATAAAGCCTCTGTGTTTCTCTACTTATGTGCCCATCTATGCTAAGCTAGTAGTCATCCTCTAGTTGGTCAGTTCCTGAGAGAAAAGACAGAAACAGAGTCCACCAACAAAGTAAAAGCCCATCGCTAGAATAAAGCCTGTGCGTTTCTCTGCTTCTGTGTCCGTCTATGCTAAGCTAGTTGTCGTCCTCTGGTTGGCCAGTTTCTGAGAGGAAAGACGTAAAAGAGTCGACCACCAAAGTAAAAGCCCATCGTCAGAATAAAGCTCGTGCGTTTCTCTGCTTCTGTACCCATCTATGCTAAGCTAGTTGTCGCCCTCTGGTTGGTCAGTTCCTAAGAGAAAAGATACCTTTAGTCATGTTGTAAACTTTGCAACTATAAGACTTGTGTTAGCTATTGCCATATCCGGAGGTGGAGTTTGAGACAGCTAGATGTACATAATGTGTTTTTGCATGGTGTTCTTGAAGAGGAGGTCTCCATGAAACAACCACCGGGGTATGAAGACAAGAAAATACCGCATTATGTGTGCAAGTTTGAAACAAGCACCTAGAGCATGGCACTCTAGATTAAGCTCCTAGTTAAGAGGTCTTGGCTTGATTGCATCCAAAGTTGACACATCTTTGTTTATTTACAACAAGGCAAAAATAGTTATCTTTGTGCTTATAGTTGCAAGATCTTCACAAAGTGATACTAATGCTCTTCTGCATGATTTGAGCTCAGAATTTGCTTTGAAGGATCTAAGTGACTTGCACTTCTTCGTAGGCATTGAAGTCAAGAAAACACAAGATGGGATAGTGTTGAATCAGAAAAAATGTGCCACTAAGATTCTATCTTGTATGGGAATAAAGAACTGCAAACCTGCAACTACACCTTTGTCTTCCTCGGAAACACTCTCAACTTATGAAGGAGAGCCATTTCAGGAGGAAGAAGGCACAAGGTATAGAAGTGTTGTGGAAGCACTCCAGTATTTGACTCTCACACGCCTAGATATCTCATTTGCTGTTAACCAAGTTTATCATATTTGCATGCACCCACCATTATACATTGGAAAGTTGTCAAGAGGATTGTGAAATATGTAAAACATACTGTGGGATTGAGCAGGGGCGGAGCCAGGCCCTGGGCACCTAGGGCCCAGGCCCGGGGCGTGGTATTTTTTCCTAGCTATTACCTAGATAGATTTTCGTATAGGCCCGGGGTACAACCCATCTGTAACGCAGAACAAACGAAGGCCCATGCCTATTGGTTCACACCGACGATCGATCCACGCTGCTCTCCGCCACTGCACACACACACAGGCACGATGCACAATCTAGCTCGCAACCTCCAGCGCTCATGCGGTCGCGCCGCGCCGTCGCCTCCCTACTCAGCTATTCCTGTTCTGCCGCCATCCTCTACCAGCCGTAATCCCGGCCTCCCCACTTTTGAGAACCCCTGGTTGATTGGTTCCCCACCCAGTCCCATCGATCTGCGTGAGTGCGCAGCCCCAGCCCACAACTGCTGGTTGTAGTCTCTGTCCATAGTTCGCCGGCCGCCCTCCCTGGGCCTCCTCAATCCTCAGCACGACAACACCCCTCGACTGACTCTGAAGCTCTTACCATGACGCAGGTATTTGAAGGAGATCTCCTTTCCTTTGTGTTCGATTTTGGGTCATGTGTCGTCTGATATGCCTTCTGATGTGAGAATTCTAGCGTGCTTTTGCGTGTGTGATTCAGGGAACGGGAGGTGAAATGGGCAACAACATGAAGCAGCCTTTCTCCCCCTTACTAGCTTGTAAATCAGGTATGTATCCTTTTTAAGGAATTGGATGTTTATTTTGGGGGAATGCTTGCGGAGCCTATGATTTTGCAGTGGAAATTTCTTGTTACTATCTATATTCAGCAATGTGGTGTTGTACTGAATATGTTGTTTGTGTGGTAATGAAACATATGGTGTGTAGGAACAAAAGTAAAGCTATTTTAATTACATTAGTGGGCACAATTCACCCTTGGTTGTAACAGTTCGATGTCTTGGGTGTATCAGTGTATGCATGTGTATGTTAGTATGTCAGTATGGATGATTTCTAGCATGGTTGGTTTGATGCCAAAAATTGGCATGCCAATATTTGGCAAATGAGTGCGTAGGAAAGTTCTCCCCTCGCGCTGGAACAAAAAAAATTAAGCCCTGATAACCCACAAGTATAGAGAATCGCAACAGTTTTTGAGGGTAGTATTCAACCCAAATTTATTGATTCGACACAAGGGGAGCCAAAGAATATTCTCAAGTATTAGCAGCTGAGTTGTCAATTCAACCGCACCTGAAAACTTAATATCTGCAGCAAAGTATTTAGTAGCAAAGTAATATGATAGTAGTGGTAACGATAGCAAAGGGTAACGGTAGTGAAAGTAATGTTTTTGGTATTTGGTGGTGATGATAGCAATAACAACGGAAAAATAAATAAGCAAAGAACAATATATGGAAAGCTCATAGACAATGGATCGGTGATAGAGAATTATGCCGGATGCGGTTCATCATGTAATAGTCATAACCTAAGGTGACATAGAACTAGCTCCAGTTCATCAATGTAATGTAGGCATGCATTCCGAATATAGTCATACATGCTTATGGAAAAGAACTTGCATGACATCTTTTGTCCTACCCTCCCGTGGCAGCGGGGTCCTAGCGGAAACTAAGGGATATTAAGGCCTCCTTTTAATAGAGTACCAGACCAAAGCATTAACACATAGTGAATACATGAACTCCTCAAACTACGGTCATCACCGGTAAGTATCCCGATTATTGTCACTTCGGGGTTAACGGATCATAACACATAATAGGTGACTATAGACTTGCAAGATAGGATCAAGAACTCTCATATATTGATGAAAACATAATAGGTTTAGATCTGAAATCATGGCACTCGGGCCCTAGTGACAAGCATTAAGCATAGCAAAGTCATAGCAACATCAATCTCAGAACATAGTGGATACTAGGGATCAAACCCTAACAAAACTAACTCGATTACATGATAAATCTCATCTAACCCATCACCGTCCAGCATGCCTATGATGGAATTACTCACGCACGGCGATGAGCATCATGAAATTGGTGATGGAGGAAGGTTGATAATGACAATGGTGACGGATTCCCCTCTCCAGAGCCCCGAACGGACTCCAGATCACCCCTCCCGAGAGGTTTTAGGGCTTGGCGGCGGCTCCGTATCGTAAAACGCGATGAATCCTTTCTCTCTTATTTTTTTTCTCCGCGAAAGCAAATATATAGAGTTGGAGTTGAGGTCGGAGGAGCTCCAGGGGGCCCACAAGGTAGGGGGCGCGCCCTAGGGGGGCAGGCGCGCCCCCACCCTCGTGGCTAGGGTGTGGGCCCCCTGGTCTTCATCTTTTGCAAGGATTTTTTATTATTTCCAAATAGACGTTTCGTGAAGTTTCAGGTCATTCCGAGAACTTTTGTTTCTGCACATAAATAACACCATGGCAATTCTACTGAAAACAACGTCAGTCCGGGTTAGTTCCATTCAAATCATGCAAGTTAGAGTCCAAAACAAGGGCAAAAGTCTTTGGAAAAGTAGATACGACGGAGATGTATCAACTCCCCCAAGCTTAAACCTTTGCTTGTCCTCAAGCAATTCAGTTGATAAACTGAAAGTGATAAAGAAAAACTTTTACAAACTCATATGGAATAATTTTGGGGTTTATGGAGTTGGATGCACATGCAGTATTCCCGCTTAGTACAAATGAAGGCTAGAAAAAGACTGGGAATCAACCAGCTAGAGAGCGACAACAGTCATGAACATGCATCAAAATTAATCAACACCGAATGCAAGCATGAGTAGGATATAACCCACCATGAACATAAATATCGTGAAGGCTATGTTGATTTTGTTTTAACTACATGCATGAACATGTGTCAAGTCAAGTCACTTAAATCATTTAGAGGAGGATACCACCCTATCATACCACATCACAACCATTTTAATAGCATGTTGGCACGCAAGGTAAACCATTATAAGCTCCTAGCTAATCAAGCATAGCACAAGAAACTATGATCTCTAGTTGTCATTGCAAACATGTTTATTCATAATAGGGTGAATTAGGAATGATGAACTAATCATATTTACAAAAACAAGAGAGGTCGAGTTCATACCAGCTTTTCTCATCTCAATCAGTTCATCATATATCGTCATAATTGCCTTTCACTTGCACGACCGAATGATGTTAGTAATAATAACAGTGCACGTGCATTGGACTAAGTTGGAATCTGCAATCATTCAATAAACATGAGAAGACAAGACAATATGGGCTCTTTTGTCAGATCAACAATAATGCATATAAGAGCCGCTTCAATAATTTAATTATGGTCTTCTCCTATCGACCCCCAAAGAAAAGAAAAGAAATAAAACTATTTACACGGGAAAACTCCCAACAAGCAAAAGAAGAACATGAAATCTTTTTGGGTTTTCTTTTTAATTACTACTACAAGCATGGAAAGCAAACTAATTAAAAGGTATAACTAATTTCTTTTGGTTTTTCTTAAGGTTTATTAAACACGCAAAAGCATAAAAAGGAAAATAAACTAGCCTGGATGATACAATGAAAAAGTATGAGCACTGACATCTAGCAATGAGTGTGTGAACATGAATGTAATGTCGGTGGGAAATACGTACTCCCCCAAGCTTAGGCTTTTGGCCTAAGTTGGTCTATGGTCACGGCTGGCCTGGCGGATATCCATAGTAATAGTTAGGGTCGTACTGCGATGAAGAAGACGCTGATTGCCACTGGTTGGCAATCATCTTCGGATCCCAATGGTAATTAGACTGTCGTGGAGGATCAACTTGTGGTTCCGACTCTAGCTCTGTGGCTTATGTAGGGTTCCGGTAGGCGTGAATAGCCTCTAACGGAACAAGGTATTGGCCTGAAGATAAATCAAATAAGGAAGGAGCAGGCAGGGTAATAGTCTCAGGATGATGTTTATGAAAGAACAATTTGTATTTAAGCTCCCCTTCCCTATTCTTAACAATAAAATCGTGTGCCACCATACTCTTATAATCTAAATAAACACGAGGCAACAATTTTTCTTTCTTCTCATAATGCCTAATAGGTATGTTAAAATGTGCAGCTAGGCGTGCAGCATAGATGCCTCCAAAGATGGGGCCCTTTGTATGCTTCAGGCTTAACCGTTTAGCAATAATACCATCCATACTAACAGAGTTATCACTGAATAAACCGTGGAACAAAATAATAATATCAGGAACACTAAGGTTTCCACAGTTTCCACGACCAATTAAGCAACGACTGGCAAATATTGCAAAGTAGCGTAAAACAGGAAAATGTATGCTAGTGATTCGTGCATCAGAAACCTTTCTCGTTTCCCCTACAATGATGATATCAATAAACCCATCCACATCGCCGCGATGTGGTTCCTCTGTCGTGCCCTCGAAAGGGACCAAACAAACCAGACAAAAATCATAAAGTGACATCTCCTTATGCTCATCATATAAATAAAACTCCACTGTAGGTGGTGAGCTCCTAGAATGGAAATGAAAGTTTTGCACAAAGATATTGGTGAGTAAGAGATACTGGTCGCGTTGGTCGTGGAGGAAGGCGGTGAGGCCTGCATTCTCAGCCAATTCATAAAAAATATCATAAATCTCGACTACTCTCAGGAAATCATCGGAAGGCCATTCACACGGCCGAACCTCCGCGGTGTGAGGTAGATTATATTTGGGTCTCTCTGCTTTTCATTTTGCTTTTCCTTCGAGCTTCGGCTCGATGAGCCCCTCAAAAATCTCTTCATTATTTTCTGAAAAATTCTGAAATTTTTAGTAACTTCAAACAGAAGTGAACCAAACTTAACAAAATTGATAGCAACAACTCCTACAAGTGCCTAGAGCCTATATCATGCATTAAAACTACTTTTGACCATATAAATTTGACATGCAAACTCAAGAACATGGTCACCTAGGCAGCACAAATTTGCAATGAATAAAGCACTAGAACAAAAACTAATTGGACCAATGGAGGAGTCACATACCAAGGAACAATCTCCCCAACCAGTTTTGTGAGAGGTGCTTTGAGCAAGGAGATCAAAAATCACAGCAAAATGAGCTAGAACTCGTGCTTGAGCGGGATATTCGTGTTTGTGGGAGGAAGAATAAGTGTGTGGGTGCAGGAATAAGTGGAGGAGGGCCACCGTGGGCCCACGAGGCAGGGGGCGCGCCCAGGGGGTAGGGCGCGCCCTCCACCCTCGTGGCCAGGTGGATGCCCCCCCCCCTTTTGTGTTCCCGGTGCCAAATATTCTCGAATATTCTAGAAAAAAAATCATATTTAAATTTCAGGGCATTTGGAGAGCTTTTATTTTCGGGGTATTTTATTGCACGGATAATTCAGATAGCAGACAGAGAAATACTATTTTTATTTTATTTAATATAAATAACAGAAAGTAAAAAGGAGGGTACAGAAGGTTGTGCCTTCTAGTTTCATCCATCTCATGCTCATCAAAAGGAATCCACTAATAAGGTTGATCAAGTCTTATTAACGAACTCATTCCGAATAACACGGAACCAGAGAAATTTCGAATAACACTATGTTACCTCAACGGGGAAATGCTCATCCCCAACAATAAGAATATCATATTTCTTCTTGACAGTAGGAAGAGGAAATTCAAAACCTCCAATAATAATCGATGGAATTTTTCCAATAGAGTTGATACTATGAACTTGAGGTTGTTTCCTCGGAAAGTATACTGTATGATCATTACCATTAACATCAAAAGTGACATTGCCTTTAGTGCAATCAATAACTGCCCCTGCAGTATTCAAAAAGGGTCTTCCAAGAATAATAGACATACTATCATCCTCAGGAATATCAAGAATAACAAAGTCCGTTAAAATAGTAACGTTTGCAACTACAACAGGCACATCCTCACAAATACCGACAGGTATAGCAGTTGATTTATTAGCCATTTGCAAAGATATTTCAGTTGGTGTCAACTTATTCAAATCAAGTCTACGATATAAAGAAAGAGGCATAACACTAACACCGGCTCCAAGATCACATAAAGCAGTTTTAACATAGTTTCTTTTAATGGAGCATGGTATAATGGGTACTCCTGGATCTCCAAGTTTCTTTGGTATTCCACCCTTAAAAGTATAATTAGCAAGCATGGTGGAAATTTCAGCTTCGAGTATCTTTCTCTTATTTGTAACAATATCTTTCATGTACTTAGCATAAGGATTAATTTTAAGCATATCAGTTAATCGCATACGCAAAAAGATAGGTCTAATCATTTCAGCAAAGCGCTCAAAATCCTCATCATCCTTTTTCTTGGATGGTTTGGGAGGAAAAGGCATGGGTTTCTGAACCCATGGTTCTCTTTCCTTACCATGTTTCCTAGTAACAAAGTCTTTTTTATCATAACGTTGATTCTTTGATTGTGGGTTATCAAGATCAACAACAAGTTCAATTTCTATTTCATTATCATTGCTAGGTTGAGCATCATCATGAACATTATCATTAACATTATCACTAGTTTCAGGTTCATTACCAGATTGTGTTTCAGCATCAGAAATAGAAATATCATTTGGATTCTCACGTGTTTCAGCAATAGGTTCACTAGAAGTATGCAAAGTCCTATCATTTTTCTTTTTCTTCCTTTTAGAAGGACTAGGTGCATCTATATTATTTCTCTGAGAATCTTGCTCAATTCTCTTAGGGTGGCCTTCAGGATACAGAGGTTCCTAAGTCATTTTACCACCTCTAGTCATAACTCTAACATCATTATCATTATTCTTACTATTCAATTCATTGAGCAAATCATTTTGAGCTTTAAGTACTTGTTCTACTTGAGTGGTAACCATAGAAGCATGTTTACTAATAAGTTTAAGTTCACCTTTGACATTAGCCATATAATCACCCAAGTGTTCAAGCATATTTGAATTGTATTTAAATTGTCTACCAAAATAAGCATTGAAGTCTTCTTACTTAACCATAAATTTATCAAACTCATCTAAGCACGGGCTAGCAAACTTAGTAAGAGAGATTTTAGCTTTATCATATCTATAGAGAGAATTTACCTTTACTATATGTGTCGGGTTATCAAGACCATGAGTTTCTTCAATAGGTAATGGATTAAGATAATATGTTTCTTCAACAGGCGGTAAATTAAGACCATGTATTTCTTCAATAGGAGGTAAATTCTTAACATCTTCAGCTTTAATACCTTTTTCTTTCATAGATTTCTTTGCCTCTTGCATATCTTCAGGACTGAGAAATAGAACACCTCTCTTCTTCGGAGTTGGTTTAGGAATAGGTTCAGGAAGTGTCCAATTATTTTCATTTGTCAACATATTATTCAATAGAATTTCAGCTTCATCCGGTGTTCTTTCATTGAAAACAGAACCAACACAACTATCCAGGTAATCACTGAAAGTATCGGTTAGTCCATTATAAAAGATATCAAGTATTTCATTTTTCTTAAGAGGATGATCAGACAAAGCATTAAGTAACTTGAGAAGCCTCCCCCAAGCTTGTGGGAGGCTCTCTTCTTCAATTTGCACAAAATTATATATATCCCTTAAGGCAGCTTGTTTCTTATGAGCAGGGAAATATTTAGCAGAGAAGTAATAAATCATATCCTGGGGACTACACACACAACCAGGATCCAGAGAATTAAACCATATCTTAGCATCACCCTTTAATGAGAATGGAAATATTTTAAGGATATAAAAGTAACGAGTTCTCTCATCATTAGTGAACAGGGTGTCTATATCATTTAATTTAGTAAGATGTGCCACAACAGTTTCAGATTCATAGCCATGAAAAGGATCAGATTCAACCAAAGTAATTATGTCAGGATCAACAGAGAATTCATAATCCTTATCAGTAACACAGATAGGTGAAATAGCAAAAGCAGGGCCAGGTTTCATTCTAGCATTAAGAGATTGCTGCTTCCATTTAGCTAATAACCTCTTGAGTTCGTATCTATATTTGCAAGCTAAAATAGCTAAAGCAACTTCTTTTTTAAAAACATAACCCTCAGGAATAACAGGTGATTCATATTCATTAGAGGGAGAGTCTTCATCATCACTTTCATCAATATTATCAGATTCAATATTTTCACTCTCTCTAACCCTAGCAAGTTGTTCATCAAGAAATTCACCAAGTGGCACAGTAGTATCAAGCATAGAAATAGTTTCATCATAAGTATCATGCATTGCAGAAGTGGCATCATCAATAACATGCGACATATCAGAACGAATAACAGAAGCAGATTTAGGTGTCGCAAGCTTACTTAAAACAGAAGGTGAATCAAGTGCAGAGCTAGATGGCAGTTCCTTACCCCCCTCGTAGTTGAGGGATAAATCTTGGTTTTTGAATCTCTCAAGTTCTTCATAATGATAAGCAGATATAAATTCCAAGTGACTTAAAGAATAGAGCTATGCTCCCCGGCAACAGCGCCAGAAAATAGTCTTGATAACCCACAAGTATAGGGAATCACAACCGTTTTCGAGGGTAGAGTATTCAGCCCAAATTTATTGATTCGACACAAGGGGAGCCAAAGAATATTCTCAAGTATTAGTAGCTGAGTTGTCAATTCAACCACACCTGGAAACTTAATATCTGCAGCAAAGTATTTAGTAGCAAAGTAATATGATAGTAGTGGTAACGATAGCAAAGGGTAACGGTAGCAAAAGTAATGTTTTTGGTATTTGGTGGTGATGATAGCAATAGCAACGGAAAAGTAAATAAGCGAAGAACAATATATGGAAAGCTCGTAGGAAATGGATCAGTGATAGAGAATTATGCCGGATGCGGTTCATCATGTAAAAAACGTACCAGATGACGAAAACATACATATACATACGAAAGAAAAGGAACGACATACGAAAACGTACCAGATGACGAAAAAAATGGAGAAACAATTCTCCCTTTAATATTAGAATTAGAAAAATAGAGATATAGGGAAAGATTATATAAGACCAACCACCAGGCAACAAACACACTGAAGCTCCAGGCAGAACACATACACATACAACGGTATCAATTTAAAGAAATCCACAACAAAGAAAAGGGAAACAAGGAATACTCAATTGAGAAATCCACAACAAGTTGGTCCATGAGTTACCGGCCTGTCGTGACTACGGGCTGGGACGAACCTTAAGTCCACCGGTGAAGAATATGGTGCGGACACAAATCCCAAATAAAACACGGGCGGAGCTGCTATCCTGTAGAAGCGCTCTCTCGGCCGCTGCAGGGGACACGACGGAGCATAGCGCCATGATTACGCCGACAAGAAGGAGGAGCAGGAGGGGTTCCGAGCCATGGCGGCCATCAAAGCCTTGCTTATAGCAGTGCTCCTTGAGGTCCTTGCAGCGACATTGAGGGGTGCTCCTACTGCTTATATAGGGACGCCTTTTTTGACAAACGACTTACGAAAAAAATAAAGCACGAAAAAGAACGACGTACGAAAACGTACCAGATGACGAAAAAAGTGGAGAAACAATTCTCTCTTTAATATTAGACTAGCACATATGCCCATGCGTTGCAACGGGAGATAAAATAGTATGCATTTTAAGTCAGTGTGAATTAGATATGCAAGCAAAACACTGTGTGCACACGGAAAAGGAACATTTAGTTTCTTGGTTTCCCCGCTTCTGAAGGAATCGATCCGCTATTTCATTCATTGACCAAGGGCATTTAAGAGTAAGGCCTATAAGTTATTCAATCTACTCTTCCTTTTAATCCTTTCAATCGATGGGATTTTAAGGTATGAAGTTTCTGAATATTCTTGAAAACATAAACAATTTTTTAAATCCTGAACAGTTTTTTGAAAAATTATGTACACTTTTGAAAAACACGAACAAAATATGAAAGAGAACATCTTTTCAGATTCACAAACATTTTTAAAAACAACAACTTTTTTATAAAACCATGAACATTATTTGAATTTGTGAACATATTTTTAAAACAGGAACATGGTTGAAAATTCCTAAGATTTTTAGAAAATGTGTATCTTTTATACACGAACATTATTTTTAATTTTCAAAATTTGACTATAACATGAATATTTTTGAAATTTAGAGCATTTTTAACCAACAGTTTCTTTTTACAAATCTCGGACAATTCAGAAAAAAAATAAAATTTTAAAAGAATGAGCAACTTTTTGCAGCTTCCAAATATTTTTCAAAGTAGCAACAAAATTTTGTAATTCTGAACATTTTCCAAATTTTGTTTTTTTAATTCTGAACATTTTTTGAGAATTTCTAATTTAAGAACTAATCTATTAAAAAAAACTTGAAACCGAAAAAGAGATAGGGAAAGGACAACAAAAATAGAAGTAACAAAGAGAATAAAGAAAATGGGCCAGCCCATTACTGGTTGTCCTGTGCGAAACTCCGTCTATTTGTCGCCCTGTGCTGAAAATAGCATTTTCCCAGGTGCGTGGACAGAAAAATATGTGGGCTGGCTTCCCCGGGCCACAACGCGCGGCCCATATACAAAAATTCCTTTTCTAGCAGACAAACACACAAGAGTTTAGTAGCACCTCGGATAGAAAAACTTTATTTTCGGTGGTGAACGGATGAAAAATTTGACGAAACACACCTTGCTTTATTAGTAGGTATAGATTAGAAAGGTAGAGATATAGGGAAAGATTATACAAGACCAACCACCAGGCAACAAACACAATGAAGCTTCAGGCAGAACACATATAAATACAACAGTATCAATTTAAAGAAATCCACGACAAAGAAAAGGAAAACAAGGAATACTCAATTGAGAAATCCACAACAAGTTGGTCCATGAGTCGCCGGCCTGTCGTGACTACGGGCTGGGATGAACCTTAACTCCACCGGTGAAGAATATGGTCCGGACACGAATCCCAAATAAAACACGGGCGGAGCTGCTATCCTGCAGAAGTGCTCTCCCGGCCGCTGCAGGGGACACGACGGAGCATAGCGCCATGATTACGCCGACAAGGAGGAGGAGCAGGAGGGGGTTCCGAACCATGGCAGCCATCAAAGCCTTGCTTATAGCGGTGCTCCTTGAGGTCCTTGCAGCGGCATTGAGGGGTGTTCCTACTGCTTATATAGGGACACATGTCGACATAAGCGCTGCTCTATCCTCAAGGTTCATTAAAAGATGATCATCTAACTTGTCATGGCTTTATTGTTTAATTAGTGGCCATGTCATCATTGCTTGAATTTATATTTGCAAGGTAAACGGCCTCACGCGCGCGTCGATCACGCTAATGTGGCAATCATGGGCAAGATGTTGAAATATATTGTCCATCTTTCTCAATTAGTTTGGACTTTTGGATGAGTTGGCTGTCACATGAATTTAATAGGGTATCTGAGCTAAGTGGTCTTGAGTTAAATACCCTGCAAACGCAGTATTAAATAAAACGATTCTGCGCCCTACATCAATCCCATGTCTAAGGACTAAAATAGCCTAGACGTGAGGGGAAGTGTTGAAATATATTGCCCACCTCCCTCCATCAGTTCTGACTTTTGGATGAGTTGACTGGTGCATAAATTCAGTATATCGATGGTGAGTTGGCATGTTTCATGGTCAATGCAATGTACGGGCTGGGTTTCGTCGGCGACAGTCTCACCGGAAAGGAGATGATGGTAGATGAGGCGCGATAAGTCTACACTTACGAACTAGATGGCACGGAAACCACCTACGGACTACTCACCACGAATCTCTTTCTCCCCTTGATTTTCAATGCGGGTCCCACCCCTCCTGATTTGGAGCTGTGGCGGCAGTCTGTCGGGATCAGAGAGGAAAATTTCTTGGGGCTTCAGCTGTCACTTTCAGACACATAATTGATCCTAACACGCTGAAAGCATTGGGAGTATGTGAAGGGCAATCTTCAGCTGACGATCTTTACGAGAACCAGATTCATATTGCTTCAGATAGCGAGATGGTGGTGAATGACATCAAGGGGGACTCGGCAGCAGGGTATGGAGCCATTCTACATGAAATAAAAGACCGATCTAGTAATTACTTTTGCTGTAATAGTTCATGAGTTTAGGAACTCGAATTTCGAGGCTCACACTCTCGCTAGGCATGCGTTTAGACTCAGTTTTGGTCGCCATGTTTGGTTAGGCTGACCGGAGGAGCTTCCCTTTCCTGTAAACATTTTGGAGATTGAATAAAGCTAAGCGAGATAGTCTAAAAAAAAGGAAACGCAGGAGAATCACTACGGCCGAACCGTGTATTGTTTTTACAAAACTCGTTTTAACCAATATAAAGAGATATCTTTCTTTCTTTCCTAAACAACATGATCGCTAGGTGGCCTGGTTTGTGCGTGCGGTATTAATCTAAGTGGGCGGGATTTGAGTCCTTGTACCGCAATTTATTTTTTTGACAAACGACCGACGAAAAATATAACGCATGAAAAAAAGGAACAACATACGAAAACGTACCAGATGAGAAAAAAAAAGTGGAGAAACAATTCTCCCTTTAATATTAGAATTAGAAAAATAGAGATATAAGGAAAGATTATACAAGACCAACCATCAGGCAACAAACACAATGAAGCTCCAGGCAGAACACATATACATACAACAGTATCAATTTAAAGAAATCCACGACAAAGAAAAGGAAAACAAGGAATACTCAATTGAGAAATCCACAACAAGTTGGTCCATGAGTCGCCGGCCTGTCGTGAGTACGGGTTGGGACGAACCTTAACTCCACCGGTGAAGAATATGGTGCGGACACGAATCCCAAATAAAACACGGGCGGAGCTGCTATCCTGCAGAAGCGCTCTCCCGGCCGCTGCAGGGGACACGACGGAGCATAGCGCCACGATTACGCCGACAAGAAGGAGGAGCAGGAGGGGGTTCCTAACCATGGCGGCCATCAAAGCCTTGCTTATAGCAGTGCTCCTTGAGGTCCTTGCAGCGGCATTGAGGGGTGCTCCTACTGCTTATATAGGGACGCATGTGGACGTGCAGGCGCTGCTCTGTCCTCAAGGTTCATTAAAAGATGATCATCTGACTTGTCATGGCTTTATTGTTTAATTAGTGGCCGTGTCATCATTGCTTGAATTTATATTTGCAAGGTAAACGGTCTCGCGCGCGCGTCGATCACGCTACGTACA
>NC_041392.1:87859930-87920331 GCF_002162155.2 Triticum dicoccoides | reverse complement strand
ATGTGCATGCTGTTGAAATATATTGTCCATCTCCCTCAATTAGTTTAGACTTTTGGATGAGTTGGCTGGCGCATTAATTTTATAGGGTATCCGAGCTAAGTGGTCTTGTGTTAAAGACCCTGCCAACACAATATTAAATAAAATGATTCTGCGGCCTACATCAATCCCACGTCTAAGGACTAAAATAGCCTAGACGTGAGGGGAAGTGTTGAAATATATTGCCCACCTCCCTCCATCAGTTCTGAGTTTTGGATGAGTTGGCTGGTGCATGAATTCAGTATATCGATGGTGAGTTGGCATGTTTCATGGTCAATGCAACGTAGGGGCTGGGTTTCGTCGGCGATAGTCTCATTGGAAAGGAGATGATGGTAGATGAGGCGCGATAAGTCTACACATACGGACTAGATGGCACGGAAACCACCTACGGACTACTCACCACCAATCTCTTTCTCCCCATGATTTTCAATGCGGGTCCCACCCCCTCCTGATTTGGAGCTATGGCAGCAGTCTGTCGGGATCAGAGAGGAAAATTTTTGGGGCTTCAGCTGTCACTTTCAGACACATAATTGATCCTAACACGCTGGAAGCATTGGGAGTACGTGAAGGGCAAACTTTAGTTGACGATCTTTATGAGAACCGGATTCATATTGCTTCAGATAGCAACATGGTGGTGACTGTTGGGGAACGTAGTAATTTCAAAAAATTTCCTACGCACTCGCAAGATCATGGTGATGCATAGCAACGAGAGGGGAGAGTGTTGTCTACGTACCCTCATAGACCGTTCGCGGAAGCGTTATATCAACGCGGTTGATGTAGTCGTACGTCTTCACGTCCGACCGATCCAAGTACCGAAAGCACGGCACCTCCGAGTTCTGCACACATTCGGCTCGGTGACGTCCTCGCCTTCTCGATCCAGAAAGAGGGGCGAAGTAGTAGATGAGTTCCGGCAGCACGACGGCGTGGTGACGGTGTTGGTGAAGAACAATCTCCGCAGGGCTTCGCCTAAGCACTACGAAAACTATGACGGAGGATAAACTAGAGGGGACGGGGTTGCCGGCACACGGCTTGGTGTTTCTTGATGTGTCTTTGGTGCTAGCCCTACCCCTCTATATTTATGTTGAGCCCTGGGGTCGAAACTTGGAGTAAAAGCCTCCTCAAAGTCGGTTTTACCCGAAAGGCAAGAGTCCTTCTCGGACTCCGGGGCTAGACGCCAGGGTTCCCGGCGTCTACCCCCTAGACGCCAGGGTTCCTGGCGTCTAGCCTCTGGTCTCCGCAAAACTTCCTTTTGCAGTTTCAAAAAGCCTCGTGGGCTTTCCCCTTTGGCCCAGATAAAGTGTTCTCGTGCCAAAACATTTTGGGAAACATCCGGAACCCCTTCCGGTGAATTCCGGAACCCTTCTGGAGATCAAACACTACTATCCCATATATCAAACTTTATCTCCGGACCATTCCGGAGTACCTCGTCATGTTCGTGATCTCATCCCGGACTCCGAACAACATTCGGTCATCAACATACATAACTCATATAGTACTATATCGTCAACGAACGTTAAGCGTGCGGACCCTACGGGTTCGAGAACTATGTAGACATGACCGAGACACCTCTCTGGTCAATAACCAATAGCGGGACCTGGATGCCCATATTGGCTCCTACGTATTCTACGAAGATCTTTATCGGTCAGACTGCATAACAACATACGTTGTTCCCTTTGTCATCGGTATGTTACTTGCCCGAGATTCGATCATCGGTATCTCAATACCTAGTTCAATCTCGTTACCGGCAAGTCTCTTTACTCGTTCTATAATACATCATCCCGCAACTAACTCATTAGTTGCAATGCTTGCAAGGCTTATAGTGATGTGCATCACCGAGTGGGCCCAGAGATACCTCTCCGCCAATCGGAGTGACAAATCCTAATCTCGAAATACGCCAACCCAACAAGTACCTTTGGAGACACCTGTAGAGCACCTTTATAATCACCCAATTACGTTGTGACGTTTGGTGGCACACAAAGTGTTCCTCCGGTAAACGGGAGTTGCATAATCTCATAGTCATAGGAACATGTATAAGTCATGAAGAAAGCAATAGCAACAAACTAAATGATCAAGTGCTAAGCTAACGGAATGGGTCAAGTGAATCACATCATTCTCCTAATGATGTGATCCCGTTAATCAAATGACAACTCATGTCTATGGTTAGGAAACATAACCATCTTTGATCAACGAGCTAGTCAAGTAGAGGCATACTAGTGACACCCTGTTTGTCTATGTATTCACACATGTATTATGTTTCCTGTTAATACAATTCTAGCATGAATAATAAACATTTATCATGATATAAGGAAATAAAACTTTATTATTGCCTCTAGGGCATATTTCCTTCAGTCTCCCACTTGCACTAGAGTCAATAATCTTGTTCACATCGCCATGTGATTTAACATCAATAGTTCACATCACCATGTGATTAACACCCATAGTTCACATCGACATGTGACCAACACCCAAAGGGTTTACTAGAGTCAATAATCTAGTTCACATCGCTATGTGATCAACACCCAAAGAGTACTGAGGTGTGATCATGTTTTGCTTGTGAGAGAAGTTTAGTCAACGGGTCTGCCACATTCAGATCCGTAAGTATTTTGCAAATTTCTATGTCAACAATGCTCTGCATGGAGCTACTCTAGCTAATTGATCCCACTTTCAATATGTATCCAGATTGAGACTTAGAGTCATCTGGATCAGTGTCAAAACTTGCATCGACGCAACCCTTTACGACGAACCTTTTGTCACCTCCATAATCGAGAAACATATCCTTATTCCACTAAGGATAATTTTGACCAATGTCCAGTGATCTACTCCTAGATCACTATTGTACTCCCTTGCCAAACTCAGGAAAGGGTATACAATAGGTCTGGTACACAGCATGGCATACTTTATAGAACCTATGGCTGAGGCATAGGGAATGACTTTCATTCTCTCTCTATCTTCTGCCGTGGTCGGCTTTTGAGTCTTACTCAACTTCACACCTTTGTAACACAGGCAAGAACTCCTTCTTTGACTGTTCCATTTTGAACTACTTCAAAATATTTTCAAGGTATGTACTCATTGAAAAACTTATCAACCGTCTTGATTTATCTCTATAGATCTTGATGCTCAATATGTAAGCAGCTTCACTGAGGTCTTTCTTTGAAAAACTCCTGTCAAACATTCCTTTATGCTTTGCAGAATAATTCTACATTATCTCCGATCAACAATATGTCTTTCACATATACTTATCAGAAATGCTGTAGTGCTCCCACTCACTTTCTTGTAAATACAGGCTTCACCGCAAGTCTGTATAAAATTATATGCTTTGATCAACTTATCAAAGCGTATATTCCAACTCCGAGATGCTTGCACCAGTCCATATATGGATCGCTGGAGCTTGCATATTTTGTTAGTACCTTTAGGATTGACAAAACCTTCTGGTTGCATCATATACAACTCTTCTTTAATAAATCCATTAAGGAATGCAGTTTTGTTTATCCATTTGCCAGATTTCATAAAATGCGGCAATTGCTAACATGATTCAGATAGACTTAAGCATAGATACGAGTGAGAAACTCTCATCGTAGTCAACACCTTGAACTTGTCGAAAACCTTTTTGCGACAATTCTACC
The DNA here is from genome assembly GCF_002162155.2 of Triticum dicoccoides. Taxonomy (NCBI): domain Eukaryota; kingdom Viridiplantae; phylum Streptophyta; class Magnoliopsida; order Poales; family Poaceae; genus Triticum; species Triticum dicoccoides. Next base: position 87,916,672 of record NC_041392.1, on the reverse strand, counting down.
TTTGTAGATAGTAACACTACTATCAGTGTCCGTCTTCCTCTTGAAGATCCATTTAATCTCAATGGCTCGCCGATCATTGGGCAAGTCAATCAAAGTCCATACTTTGTTCTCATACATGGATCTCATCTCAGATTTCATGGCCTCAAGCCATTTCGCGGAATCTGGGCTCATCATCGCTTCCTCATAGTTCGTAGGCTCGTCATTGTCAAGTAACATGACCTCCAGAACAGGATTATCATACCACTCTGGTGCGGATCTCACTCTGGTTTACCTACGAGGTTCGATAGTAACTTGATCTGAAGTTACATGATCATCATCATTAGCTTCCTCACTAATCGGTGTAGTAGTCACAGGAACAGATTTCTGTGATGAACTACTTTCCAATAAGGGGTCCAGTTACCTCATCAAGTTCTACTTTCCTCCCACTCACTTCTTTCGAGAAAAACTCGTTTTCTAGAAAGGATCCATTCAAAGCAACGAATATATTGCCTTCGGGTCTGTGATAGAAGGTGTAACCAACATTTTCTTTTGGGTATCTTATGAAGATGCACTTCTCCGATTTGGGTTAGAGCTTATCAGGTTCTTTTTTCACATAAGCATTGCAACCTCAAACTTTAAGAAACGATAGCTTAGGTTTCTTGCCAAACCATAGTTCATACGGTGTCGTCTCAAGAGGGGAGAGTGTTGTCTACGTAGTAATTTCAAAAAATTCCCTACGCACACGCAAGATCATGGTGATGCATAGCAACAAGAGGGGAGAGTGTTGTCTACGTACCCTCGTAGACCGTTCGCGGAAGCGTTATATCAACGCGGTTGATGTAGTGGTACGTCTTCACGTCTGACCGATCCAAGTACCGAAAGCACGACACCTGCGAGTTCTGCACACGTTCGGCTTGGTGACGTCCTCGCCTTCTCGATCCAGCAAGAGGGGCGAAGTAGTAGATGAGTTCCGGCAGCACGACGGCGTGGTGACGGTGTTGGTGAAGAACAATCTCCACAGGGCTTCGCCTAAGCACTACGAAAACTATGACGGAGGATAAACTAGAGGGGATGGGGTTGCCGGCACACGGCTTGGTGTTTCTTGATGTGTCTTTGGTGCTAGCCCTACCCCTCTATTTATATGTTGAGCCCTGGGGTCGGAACTTGGAGTAAAAGCCTCCTCAAAGTCGGTTTTACCCGAAAGGCAAGAGTCCTTCTCAGACTCCAGGGCTAGACGCCAGGGTTCCCGGCGTCTACCCCCTGGACGCCAGGGTTCCTGGCGTCTAGCCTCTGGTCTCCGCAAAACTTCCTTTTGCACTTTCCAAAAGCCTCGTGGGCTTTCCCCTTTGGCCCAGATAAAGTGTTCTCATGCCCAAACATTTCGAGAAACATCCGGAACCCCTTCCGGTGAATTCCGGAACCCTTCCGGAGATCAAACACTACTATCCCATATATCAAACTTTATCTCTGGACCATTCCGGAGTTCCTCGTCATGTTCGTGATCTCATCTCGGACTCCGAACAACATTCGGTCATCAACATACATAACTCATATAGTACTATATCATCAACGAACGTTAAGCGAGCAGACCCTACGGGCTCGAGAACTATGTAGACATGACCGAGACACCTCTCTGGTCAATAACCAATAGCGGGATCTGGATGCCCATATTGGCTCCTACATATTCTATGAAGATCTTTATCGGTCAGACCGCATAACAACATACGTTGTTCCCTTTGTCATCGGTATGTTACTTGCCCGAGATTCGATCGTCGGTATCTCAATACCTAGTTCAATCTCGTTATCGGCAAGTCTCTTTACTCGTTCCATAATACATCATCCCGCAACTAACTCATTAGTTGCAATGCTTGCAAGGCTTATAGTGATGTGCATTACCGAGTGGGCCCAGAGATACCTCTCCAACAATCGGAGTGACAAATCCTAATCTCGAAATACGCCAACCCAACAAGTACCTTTGGAGACACCTGTAGAGCACCTATATAATCACGCATGTACGTTGTGACGTTTGGTGGCACACAAAGTGTTCCTCCGGTAAACGGGAGTTGCATAATCTTATAGTCATAGAAACATGTATAAGTCATGAAGAAAGCAATAGCAACAAACTAAACGATCAAGTGCTAAGCTAACGGAATGGGTCAAGTGAATCACATCATTCTCCTAATGATGTGATCCCGTTAATCAAATGACAACTCATGTCTATGGTTAGGAAACATAACCATCTTTGATCAACGAGCTAGTCAAGTAGAGGCATACTAGTGACACTCTTTTTGTCTATGTATTCACACATGTATTATGTTTCCGGTTAATACAATTCTAGCATAAATAATAAACATTTATCATGATATAAGGAAATAAATAATAACTTTATTATTGCCTCTAGGGCATATTTCCTTCAGTGAATGACATCAAGGGGAACCCAGCAGCAGGGTATGGAGCCATTCTACATGAAATAAAAGACCGATCTAGGAATTACTTTTGCCGTAATATAGTTCATGAGTTTAGGAGTTCGAATTTCAAGGCTCACGCTCTCGCTAGGCATGCTTTAGGACTCAGTTTTGGTCGCCATGTTTGGTTAGGCCGTCCGGGGGAGCTTCCCTTTCCTGTAAACATTTTGGAGATTGAATAAAGCTAAGTGAGATTGTCTCAAAAAAGGAAACACAGGAGAATCACTACGTCCGAACCATGTATTGTTTTTTTTACAAAACTCATTTTAACCAATATAAAGAAATATCTTTCTTTCTTTCCTAAACAACATGATAGCTAGGTGGCCTAGTTTGTGCGTGCGATATTAATCTAAGTGGGCGGGGTTTGAGTCCTTGTACCGCAATTTATTTTTTTGACAAACGACCGACGAAAAAAATAACACATGAAAAAAAGGAACGACATACGAAAACATACCAGATGACGAAAAAAGTGGAGAAACACTTCTCCCTTTAATATTAGAATTAGAAAAATAGAGATATAGGGAAAGATTATATAAGACCAACCACCAGGCAACGAACACACTGAAGCTCCAGGCAGAACACATGTACATACAACGGTATCAATTTAAAGAAATCCACGACAAAGAAAAGGGAAACAAGGAATACTCAATTGAGAAATCCACAACAAGTTGGTCCATGAGTTACCGGCCTATCGTGACTACGGGCTGGGACGAACCTTAACCCCACCGGTGAAGAATATGGTGCGGACACGAATCCCAAATAAAACACGGGCGGAGCTGCTATCCTGCAGAAGCGCTCTTCCGGCCGCCGCAGGGGACACGAGGAGCATAGCGCCACGATTACGCCGACAAGAAGGAGGAGCAGGTGGGGGTTCCGAGCCATGGCGGCCATCAAAGCCTTGCTTATAGCAGTGCTCCTTGAGGTCCTTGCAACGCATTGAGGGGTGCTCCTACTGCTTATATAGGGACGCCTTTTTTGACAAACGACCTACGAAAAGAATAAAGCACGAAAAAAGGAACGACGTACGAAACATACCAGATGACGAAAAAAATGGAGAAGCAATTCTCTCTTTAATATTAGATTAGAAAAGTAGAGATATAGGGAAAGATTATACAAGACCAACCACCAGGCAACAAACACAATGAAGCTCCAGGCAGAACACATATACATACAACAGTATCAATTTAAAGAAATCCACGACAAAGAAAAGAAAAACAAGGAATACTCAATTGAGAAATCCACAACAATTTGGTCCATGAGTCGCTGGCCTGTCGTGACTACGGGCTGGGATGAACCTTAACTCCACCGGTGAAGAATAAGGTGTGGACACAAATCCCAAATAAAACACGGGCGGAGCTGCTATCCTGCAGAAGCGCTGTCCCAGCCGCTGCAGGGGACACGGCGGAGCATAACGCCATGATTACGCCAACAAGAAGGAGGAGCAGGAGGGGGTTCCGAACCATGGCGGCCATCAAAGCCTTGCTTATAGCAGTGCTCCTTGAGGTCCTTGCAGCGACATTGAGGGGTGCTCCTACTGCTTATATAGGACGCATGTCGACGTGCAGGCACTGCTCTGTCCTCAAGGTTCATCCAAAGATGATCATCTGACTTATCATAGCTTTATTGTTTAATTAGTGGTTGTGTCATCATTGCTTGAATTTATATTTGCAAGGTAAACGGCCTCGCGCGCGCGTTGATCACGCTACACAGACACACACACACACACACACACACACACACACACACACACACACATATATATATATATATATATATATATATATATATATATATATAGAGAGAGAGAGAGAGAGAGAGAGAGAGAGACACACACACACATACATAAATACTATTCTGATCACGGGATCAGAATAATATTCTGATCACAACCTGACCTGCCCCGCTAGTAGTACGTTGAACTTCCCTGCGAACTAGGTTGAACTTCCGCCAACATTGCCCAAATGGGGCTTGCGATATACCGTTGGAAAGCTATGGACACCAATATCATGACCCAACTTAAATTTTTGGCAAAATATAAGCGGTTTAAGAGCAGCTTTGAAAACCGTTTTTTCTTCGCACAAAAAAGTGAATCGTATTTTCGATCGCATTTCTAAACCGTTTATTGGAATGAGGCATATAATATGGCGTTGGAAAGCTGCTGCAAAACCGCTCCTTCCACATGTTGAAGTTTTCTCTAATTCCCTATGGCTAAAGAGTAATTTGAAAAAACATAAAATTTTGTAAACCGAACAGCTGACTTCGTTTTTGCGATGTCATTTCTAAACGGCTAATCCAATGGAGGCATATGATACGGTGTTGGAAAGCTTATGAAAATGCGCTACTTTTTCATCTTAAAAGTTTTTTTATAATTTTGAATGTTTTGAGAGTAATTTAGAAAATGGTCCAAGTCCTACCGAGTTCGTATTTTCAAGCTAATTTTTTAACCGTGCGTCTGAATGCAGCAAATGATATGGCGTTGGAAAGCTTGAACAAATGTGAAACTTTTTGGTATGTATTGTTTCTCCCAATTCTTTACGGTTTTAAGTCAGTTTTGAAAATGGCGAAAAACATATTTTTGCCGTAATTTCTACAATCTTTATCGGAATGGGGCAAATAATATACCGCTGAAAAGCTACGGAAAATGCGAAACTTTTTCATGTTGTTGGTTTTCTCTGATTCCTAGCCGTTTTCAAGTAATTTCAAAAACGGCGGGATCATGCGTTCTGCCTTTATCGCGAAACAGATTGTTCGAAAATGCACCGCGTGAAGAACCTGAACTTCTCGGCGCGTGTACATGAACTTCACTATGTTTTTTCATGTTCTTTTCTTGCTCGTAGCTCTTCATCCACTGCTCATAACTCTCCATCCACTCACTGGAATTGAGCAAGTGATATATCGATGGAAAGCTATTGTAAACATGCAACTTTCCTATGTTGATCATTTTTTCATACTCGCGACAATTTTAAAAGTTTTTCATCTCAAATTCATTCACTATAGTAGTTGAACTTCGTTCTGTTTTCACGTTGAACTTCTGTGACGTTTTTTCCTTTGTAATTTTCTCATCCATTTCGTCAGTGTTACACAAATGATACTCTTTTTGTAAAAACCTCTCTCATAATATTTTTTTAACTTTCTTCAATCGAGGACTTGAAATTACACAGATGATATTCCTGTTGTTTTGAAGTAAATTAGAGAAATGACGAGATCGTGATTTTTTCCTTCATTGCGAATGGAAACGCACTGCGTGAAGTAGTTGAACTTCACGGGCATGTCTGTTTGAACCTCACTCTGTTTTTGACGTGCCGTTTTTTGCAGTGTGTGAAGTAGTTGAACTTCTGGGGCATGTCTGTTTGAACTTCACTCTGTTTTACTTTATTGTATTTTTCTTATACGAAACACACACCATGCAGTATGTGAACTTTTGGTTATTATCACTTTGAACTTCTCTCTGGTTTGAGAGAATTATTTTAAAACCCAAAAAACAACATTTTTTACGTATTTTGGACATCTAAATACACGGTGAACATCTCTCACAAGAATTTTTTGAACTTTTCCTCACCGAGCACTTGAACTTCTAGCAACCATTTTTTTCGTTTATGAGTTGTTTTTAAAAGTACAAAAAATGGCGTTGTGTTTTTTATTTTTTGAATAGGTAAATCCTAAGTTTTAATAAACTCCGAACTTATCTATTATTTCAATATGAACTTCACCTTTTTATATTTTTGAGTAAAGAATTGTATTCAATTTTTGTACGGAAAAAATCGAACATGGAAATACAAGGTGAACCTCTCTCGCAAGAATTTTTGAACTTTCCTGGACAGAGCACTTGAACTTCTTTCAACAAACCTTTTAAGTTTTTGTTTTTCTATACTTTTATTCTCACGTGAAATGCATTCCTTGCAGTACCTGAACTTCTCATTGTTTTCACTATGAACTTCTGTCGCATTTTTGTGTATACATCGAATTACACGTAATTGATGGTCGAACGTCATTTTTGCCATTTTAAAACATGTAATTGGAGGTCGGATGTCCCGCAATATAAATTCTGAACCATGCACGTAGGTGCACGTGAACTTCTTGCAACAAATCTGAGTTTTTTTCATACTTCGAACTTCTTTGTTATTTTAAATTGAACTTCTTAGTCTTATTTCTTAGAAAAAAATATGTTTTCAAATAAGCATCAACATTTTTTTAAATTGAACCTCATACTATTATTTTTCCTATAAATGGAAAGAATTTGAGTTTTTCGTAAACATCAAACTACTCTTTTTATTTTAATGTGAGCTTCTTTAATTTTATTCTTTAGTAGTGAAATAAAACCTGTGTTTTTTTATAAATATCAAACTTCTCTATTTTGTAATTTGGACTTCTTGGTTTATTTTCTTTTAGCATTAACATATCTTAGTTTTGTCATAAATATTGGACCTCCTCCACCTTGTTTAAATTTTGATTTATTTGTAAAAACATAGACACAAACGGGAGAGAGAATTATGTGTGCATAAAGTGGGTCGCAATTTCCAACTTTCCCTTGTCGAGCACTTGAACTTCTAGCAAGAAATGTTTTTCATTTTGTGAGTTGGTTTTAAAAATGCCAAAATGGCATTGGTTTCTGTTTTGGTTTTTCGAACATGTAAATCTTCAGTTTGAATAAACTCCAAACTTCCATGTTATTTTAATTCAAACCTCACGCTGGTTTTATTTTCTATTAGCGGTTAGAATTCGAGTTTTCAATAAACATTGAACCACTCCATTAGTTTAATTTGAAATTTTAGGTTTCTTTTAGTCCATTTACTAATTAAATTTTCTAAACTTTTTTTTGTTATTTTAATTTGAGCTTCCGTTGTGGAAACTTGTTGAACAAGAGGAACTTTTTGAATTTTCTCGGTCTGTGCACTTGAACTTCTAGCAACAAAAATATTGGACTTCGCCTTTTTACTCCTATTGTCTCATACGAAACACACACGCATGCAGTATGTGAACTTCCCTCTGTTGTCAACTTGAACTTCTCTCTATTTCTCTTTAGTAAAGAAAAAATCTGAGTTTTTTATAGACATCGAACCGCTCTAACTTTATTATTTGAAATTGTTTGTGTGTTTCTTTAGAAATGTGAAAAATAGAGCTTTGTTAGAAACATCGAACTTCTTCGTTATTTTGAATAAATCTTATTGGTTTTATTCTTTAGTAACCGAAAAAACCGAGTTTTCAAATAAATATCAAACTGCTCCACTTTTTAAAATTGAACTTCTTGGTTTTATTCTTGAGTAATGAGAAAAAACTGAATTTTTAATATGCGTTGAACTACTCTGTTTTTTAAAATTGAACTTCTTATTTTAATCTTTAGTATCGGGGGAAATCTAAGATTTTTATAAACATCAAACAACTTTATTTTTTAATTAGTACTTCTTGGTGTTATTCATTAGTAAAGGGAAAAGTCCTAGTTATGTAATAAACATCGAACCACTCACTTCTTTAAATTTGAACTTCCAGATCTTAAAAAAACTGGGGCAAATCCATGATTACAAACTTTTTAAACCACTTCTTGGTTTTGACCTTCTTGGTTTTGGAATAAACATTTTGAACCTCTATGTTATTTAAATTTGGACTTCTCCAATTGTTTAGTAAAATGTAGAAATGCCATTTTTTATAAACTTTTCGAACTGCTCCATTTTTAATTTTTGAACTTCTTGGTTTATTCTATAGTAACGGGGAAAATCACACATTTGTAAGATACATTGGACCACCCTATTATTTAAATTTTGAACTTCAAGGATTTTTTTAGAAATTGTTAAACTTATGAGACACGCATACTTCTTGTGTTGAACTTCAGGTGTAACACAAGTTCTATAGTGAGGGTCACGATGGAGCTCTATTGGTTGTTGTGGCGTGTCCCTGGGAGTGCCGTGGGGAGCACACATGGGGTTTTCTTTGAACTTCATGTACAACTAGTACTCTGCTTGCATGACACACATACTTTCACTGCTATCTTCTTTTCTGGTTCAACTAATATTTTTATTACAAAGTTCTCCTTTTTTTGTATCACACTCTACTATCATTTTGAACTTCAGTCGTTTTTGTATCTGACCTGCCAAACATTCTTTTTTGTGGGAACTCTTCTTTTGGGGGGAACTCATCCAAATACATTTTTTAAAATCAAAGCAAATCCCCTGTTGCACATAGTAACAACATCATGCACAATATCCATAGCTGCATCACCAACTGTACGACATCATCTGCTTTTAAACGCCCTTGTTAAGTAGGGCGAACTGCAGTAGTCGCTCTGGTTGAACTTGGCATACAACACGATTTGTTCAACACCGATCCCTCTATCGTTGCGCCTCTCTTGAGTACAAGGGAATGAGGTGAGGGGAGAGAGAGGCACGGGGAGGCGGTGAACCCTCTCTGCCATGCTGCAGCAACACAAAAACTTCAATGGGTCAGCAATAGTCTAGGAGCTGGCATGTGACTCAAGAAGACCAGATGCGGCCACAGGGGGAGGAAGAATGCGATGGGCAACAAGGTGTCGGGCATCAGTGGGAGGAGGTACCCTGCAGCGGTGTGTGGGCCACGAGCTCATCACCAGATCCGGGACGCTCCGTCGACGGAGGAGCACCACCGGGAGGAGGCTGAGGTGGCAGGGCCCGACGGAGGCGCGCGGTGGCCAGGCGCCGCCCCAAATCTTGTCTCCACCAGGCGACACGTGGTGGAGAGGTGCGGCAGCCGCAACATGGAGGGGCGGCGGGATCTGGCGGGGAACGTGGGATTCCGGGGAGGGCACGCGACGGCAGGAGAATCCAGGGAGGGCGCGCGACCGAGGACTGCGTCAGGGATCTCCTGCAGCATGCGGGGTCCAGTGGCGCAGGCCCCGTGGGGCGCGTGGGCAAGTGGTGGCAGGTAAACTCGACTGAGGTGGTCTGGGAGAACGCGCGTCGGCGGAGGTTTCCGGCGAGAGCGCGCGGCGGCGCGGGTTACTGGGGCGCAGCGGGGATCGGGGGATTGGGAGGGAGCTGGTGGATCGAGAAGTTCACAGGAGCTGGTGGGATCGGGGGATAGGGAGGGAGCTAGAGGGACCAGATTTTTTTCCTTTTGTCACCATCGTTTAAGGAGTTCGGGAACAACCCATCGCCTCTATATAGGGCTGATCGTGATCCAAATAACTATTCTGATCCTGGGATCAGAATAGTGCTATATATATAGTGTTACTATTCATCACCCAGGGTGCAGAATAAGTTATTCTTCACCCAACGTAATATTACGATCATTTCATAATTAAATTACTTTTGGAATTCAAGTAGTTACATTTCCGTTGATTCACTACGTAAAATTTGACATAAGAAAATAAAAATATAGGTCATAAGACAAGAAAATTTGTAGTTTATGTGTATTTTAGACCATGTTTTTACCTTTGTAATTTTACATAACATAAAATATTTTTTACGACGATTATGTATTTTCTTACAGTCTATTTTTGCATCGGAAATAAGACAAAACTTACAGAACATAAAATTATGGTGCATTGATGGTAAAATAGAGGGGGGGGGGTGAAGAATAACTATTCCTCACCCAGGGTGACGAATAGCGCGGCCCTACATCAATCATGTGCAAGCTGTTGAAATATATTGTCCATCTCCCTCAATTAGTTTAGACTTTTGGATGAGTTGGCTGGCGCATGAATTTAATAGGGTATCCGAGCTAAGTGGTCTTGAGTTAAAGACCCTGCCAACGCAGTATTAAATAAAATGATTCTGCAGCCTACATCAATCCCACGTCTAAGGACTAAAATAGCCTAGACGTGAGGACAAGTGTTGAAATATATTGCCCACCTCCCTCCATCAGTTCTGACTTTTGGATGAGTTGGCTGGTGCATGAATTCAGTATATCGATGGTGAGTTGGCATGTTTCATGGTCAATGCAACGTACAGGCTGGGTTTCGTCGGCGACAGTTCACCAGAAAGAACATGATGGTAGATGAGGCGCGATAAGTCTACACTTACGGACTAGATGGCACGGAAACCACCTACGGACTACTCACCACTAATCTCTTTCTCCCCTTGATTTTCAATGCGGGTCCCACCCCCTCCTGATTTCCAATCAAGATTTCTCAGCTCAGTCCGTAACTTCAATCAATAAAAATCCGTAAGTGTAGCATTTCTCGATTAGGCGCCACGAAGAACAACACCTTAGAGCATCTACAATAGCTGATGTAGATGTATACATAACTAATTTTTTATCACTTTGACCCAAAAACCAAGCTTCAGCAGATGTTGTAGATGTAAAAAAATTACTCAGCTTTTGCTCTAGATGTAAAACAAGGCATTTCACCAGCCACGCAAGTAAAACCGTGCGTCGCCGCGCGAACGCCCCACCACCAGCTGAAACCTCATTTCACCCCACCCCGTGTGACTGCCGTGCCAGCCACCACACCCCACGGCCACGCCGCCTGCCCACCACAGCCAGCCGCATCCCGTCCCCGTCCGACCCGTCCATCCCACCCCTGCCGCCGCCAGATCCACTGCCGTACACCTCAAATCGGTCGAATCGAACACCTCAAAGCTGCTCCGCCGCCACCGCGACACTTATTTCACGCGTTGGTGCTGCACCCGTGCCGCTACCATGCCGCCGAAGAAGACATAAAAGAGCAAGTCCGGCTTCAAGGGGGTGCGGACGCGCCCCTCCATCACCTTAGTTCTAGTGCGACGGCTGTCGCTACTATTTCAACACCTTCGAGTATGCTGAGGAGGCCGCGCATGCGTACGACGTCGCCGCGTGGCGCCAGGTCAGCCGAGGCACGGGATGAGTTTTCGGGAGGTCGAATCCTGGGAGGTGGCGGAGTTCATCGGGCCAAAGAATCTAAAAATAGGCCGATCAAAGAGAAGAAGAAGATGACGCCGAGGATTCACATCTCCCAGAGAGAGTGATGATGTGGCGATGGCGAGATTCTTATCGTAGAAACGTGAGGCCAGGCAGAAGAATCCAGGAGGTCGGATCCCAGAAGTTGTGGTTGCACTAGTGAATTGACTTGTCTGCAAGAATAGGTTTCTTCCCGCTGGCTCAACGACATGCTCCTCCTTCCCTCTCCCCCTATATGTCTTGTACTCATACTCCGCCACTCTGGACGTCGTCGCCACTCATCATCCTTGTCGGTCGGACATGAGCCAGTCACTACCACAAATAGGTTATAAGTATGTTGTTGCCCCTCCCCCCAAAATCATATTTCACGGGCTTTGCGGACCGCCACATATATTTGTCAAGATGATCAGGGCAGGTTGGTTGGCGCTTCTGGAGTGGTCATTGAAGGATTGGTAGATTCAGTAAGTCTGGAGGCTGTTGCCCGCAACAAAGGACTAGCCTTCGCGCAAGACCTAGCACTGAATAAGATTGATGTTGCATCAGATTGCTTGGACATAATCAACAACTTTCATAAGAAAGCTCCTTGCATTGCCATTATTCCATGATCTTGAGAGAGATTGACCAGTGCTCAAGGTCAGTCCAGGATGTGGAAATAGTTCATGAACATAGGTATTCAAACTTTGATGCTCATGTTTTAGTTAAGGATGTTGCTTATTTATATACAAGGAGATATATATGGCTAGATAATCTGCCAGACATTTGTTGTATACCGATAAACATTTTGAATTAATAAAACCCTATTACCACTAAAAAATTGAGGTTACTTGCTGAGTCCTCCGCGACGGCACACCATGCCTCGCCCGTAGACGACAACATATGTTGTGATGTAAATTATGAGATTTTTTTGATCGACCTGTTTGATCAGTCGAATGAATAATATTGATATTACAAACTGATGATGTCCTACATAGGGAAGTGCTAACCACGTCGGCTGATATGTATTCAAATAGCTGTTTTTGTCTACTTTTGATTTTTTAGAATATCAGTACCAAACGAAGTCCAAATGCCGCGAAACATTTTGAAGATTTTTTTCTAGACATAAGAGACCCTGGAAGCTTCGGGAGAGGAACAGAAGATGGAGCAGTTGCCCATGAGGCACCAGGGCGCACCCTGGTGGCTCATGGGGCCCACGTGGCTCCGTTTGACCTAACTTCGCCCCTATGAATTCTCTAAAACCGGGAAACCAATAGAGAGCTACCCAAAACCCTTTTTCCGCTACCGCAAGTTTCTGTTCTCGCGAGATCCCATCTGGAGAACTTTTCCGGCACTCTGTCGGAGGGGGAATCAATCATGGAGGGGCTCTACATCAACCTTGCCGCCCTTCCGATGATGTGTGAGTAGTTTACCATAGACCTAAGGGTCCATAGGTAGTAGCTAGATGGCTATCTCTCTCTCTCTCTTTGATCTTCAATACAATATTCTCCTCGATGTTCTTGGAGTTCTATTCGATGAAATCATTTTTTGCGGTGTGTTTGTTGGGATCCGATGAATTGTGAGTTTATGATCAGATTATCCATGAATATTGTTTGAGTCTTCTTTGATCTCTTTTATGCATGATTGTTATAGCTTTGTATTTCTCTTTGATCTATTGATTTGGTTTGGCCAACTAGATTGATTTTTCTTACAATGGGAGAGGTGCTTTGTGATGGGTTTGATCTTGCGGTGATCAATCCTAGTGACAGAAAGGGACATGACACGTATTTGTATAGTTGCCATTAAGGACAAAAAATATGGGGTTTATTCATACGTGAGTTTACTTTGTCTACATCATGTCATCTTGCTTAAGGCGTTACTCCGTTCTTTATGAACTTAATACTCTAGATGCATGCTGGATAGCAGTCGATGCGTGGAGTAATAGTAGTAGATGAAGAATCTTTTCGGTCTACTTATCTCGGACGTGATGCCTATGTACATGATCATTGCCTTGGATATCATCATGCATAAAAGTTATATTCTCAAAGTTGTTTTGGGACTATCATTACACTTAACAATATCCCAAGCCCCGGAAAACATGATCACAAATAACACTTGAGGTAGTCCTAGAGGCGAGACTAGGAATCAGGTTTTACCGTTTACCATTCCACACGTGCTTATGAGTTTTCCACTGAATCACATATTTCAGGATCATAGTAGTTATAGCTTAGAATATAAAATCTTAATTATAAAAGTGGAAATAAGTAATACAATATTATTGCCTCTAGGAAATACTTCCAACACTTTCTTGATTGTGCTGGATCGAGAAGACTAGTGAATTGCTCCCCCATACTCCATTATGGGTGAGCCTCTCTTCAGCACATCTTCACATGTCCATTATCACCAGAATGGATGAAAACCTTCAACCATGTGATCCCTTCCTAATTCTCCACTTGAACTTTCATAACTCAACCTTGATGACGATGAACACTTGATGTCATCCTCCATGGGTCATATGAGATCTTCCTTTCGATGTAAGCCCATGGAGACATACCTAAGCCCACAAAGAAACCCCAAACAGATAGATCACGGGTTATTTCACAAAGCGTAATGGACAATGCCTACCATACCATGAGATCACTTGATCCCACTTGGTACATCTTCTACATGTTGTGTGTTGATCAACTTGAATCCAAACTATGTACTTAGACTTGATCAACCATGTATCTTCTCTTCATTAAGATGATGTCTTGAAGGTAAAAATTAAATCTTCTTCTTCAAGACATGCTTGCAATAGGGGCTCAACTCTCACATGGCCAATCTTTGAATAACTCCTTGAATAACATCTTGTTCATCACATAATCTTGTACATACAATCTTGAAGCCAACCTATGATCTTCAAGCATTTCCTATGGACAAACCCTTAATGTATAACTCAAAGCAACCATTATTCCATAGGGATTTTCATTAATTATCAAAACCAAACATGGAGGCCCCCGCTAAGGGCAATGTAGAGTCTGCAGACCGTCATGGTGCTGGACTTGCTCGGCCTGTTGGGTGCCTACAACGCTGGCAGCCGCAGGGACTGGGAGATGTCTGCATACGTCTTCGTGCTCATGGCCATGGCGGTCACCTTCATTAAAATCAATGTCCTGCTATCGTTCCACATTATGTGGCGGAAGGCCGAGGAGCTCACGATGACTTACTTGGATGGAACCAATGGTGATGATCAGCCAGGCGCCATAGTACCAGTCACTTGCAATAATGATGATCAATCAGCCGCACCCGTACCAGTCACTAGTGTGTAACTAATTAGTTATACACTTGTACTTACATTCCTTTGATTTGTATTTTTCTTCTTCTTCTCATAATTCCCTTGATTTGCAGTGCTGCTAACTGGGAAATTTGTGCCTGATTTTGGTTCTACACTACTTGTCTTGTAAGATATGATGGGAAGGGCACTACCTGCCGTAGGAGGCCACGAGTATATGTTGATCGAGGTGAACAAGCCAGTCGTGGCATACAAGAGTAGAACGATTGAAGGAAATATGCCCTAGAGGCAATAATAAAGTTCTTATTTTATATTTTTTTATTCATGATAAAGGTTTATTATTCATGCTAGAATTGTATTGATCGGAAACCTTAATACATGTGTGAATACATAAACAAACACCGTGTCCCTAGTGAGCCTCTACTAGACTAGCTCGTTGATCAAAGATGGTTAAGGTTTCCTAACCATTGACATGAGTTGTCATTTGATAATGGGATCACATCATTAGGAGAATGATGTGATGGACAAGACCCATCCGTTAGCTTAGCATAATGATTGTTTAGTTTTATTGCTATTGCTTTCTTCATGTCAAATACATATTCCTTCGACTATGAGATTATGCAACTCCCGGATACGGGAGGAATGCCTTGTGTGCTATCAAACGTCACACTGTAACTGGGTGATTATAAATATGCTCTACAGGTATCTCCGAAGGTGTTTGTTGAGTTGCCATAGATCGAGATTAGGATTTGTCACTCCGAGTATCGAAGAGGTATCTCTGGGCCCTCTCGGAATACACATCATAAGCTTGCAAGGAAATGACTAAGGAGTTAGTCACGAGGTCATGTATTACAGAACGAGTAAAGAGACTTGCCAGTAACGAGATTGAACTAGGTATGAAGATACCGATGACCGAATCTCGGTCAAGTAACACACCGATGGACAAAGGGAATTACGTATGTTGTCATAACAGTTCGACCGATAAAGATCTTCGTAGACTATGTAGGAGCCAATATGGGCATCCAGGTTCCGCTATTGGTTATTGACCGGAGAGGTGTCTCGGTCATGTCTATATAGTTCTCGAACCTATAGGGTCCGCACGCTTAACGTTCAATGATGATTTAGTATTAAATGAGTTATGTGATTTGGTGACCGAATGTTGTTCGGAGTCCCGGATGAGATCACGGACATGACTGATGTCTACTACGCAACTTTATTTTTGTAGACACGTGTTGGGCCTCCAACCACAAATTTTTGTAGGACAGTAGCAATTTTCCCTCAAGTGGATGACCTAAGGTTTATCAATCCGTGAGAGGTGTAGGATGAAGATGGTCTCTCTCAAACTACCCTACAACCAAATACAAGAAATCTCTTGTGTCCCCAACACACCCAATACAATGGAAATTGTATAGGTGCACTAGTTCGGTGAAGAGATGGTGATAAAAGTGTAATATAGATGGTAGAAATATATTTTTATAATCTGAATAAATAAAAGTAGCAAGGTAGAAAATAGTCAACGGGCAAAAAAACGGTGTCGCAATGCTTAAAAACAAGGCATAGGGTTCGTACTTTCGCCAGTGCAATCTCTCAACAATGCTAACATAGTTGGATCATATGATTATCCCTCAAAGTACAACAAAGAATCACTCCCGAGTTCCTATTAGCAAAGAAGAAAAGGTAGGAGTAGTTTGTAGGGTGCGGAGCCACCTCAAAGCTATTCTTTTCGATCGATCTATTCAAGAGTTCATACAAAAATAACACAAAGCTATTTTTCCGTTTGATGTATCCCAGAGTTAGTACTAGAGTAATGATACGTCTCCAACGTATCTATAATTTTTGATTGCTCCATGCTATATTATCTACTGTTTTAGGCAATATTGGGCTTTATTATCCACTTTTATATTATTTTTGGGACTAACCTATTAACCGGAGGCCCAGCCCAGATTTGCTGTTTTATGCCTATTTTAGTGTTTCGAAGAAAAGGAATATCAGACGGAGTCGAAACGGAATGAAATCAACTGGAGAAGTTATTTTTTGAAGGAAACACACCTGATGAACTTGGACCCCACGTCAGGGGAGACACAAGGTGCTCACGAGGGTGGGGGGCGCGCCCCCTAGGGCGCGTCCCCCTGTCTCGTGGGACCCCCGTGGCTCCTCCGGCGTCCTCCCTGCACCCATATATACCCACGTACCCTAAAACTTCCAGAACGGACAATAGATCGGGAGTTCCGCCGCCAGAAGCCTCCGTAGCCACCGAAAACCAATCTAGACCCGTTCCGGCACCCGGCCGGAGGGGGCAATCCTTCTCCGATGGCCATCTTCATCATCCCGGTGCTCTCCATGACGAGGAGGGAGTAGTTCTCCCTCGGGGCTGAGGGTATGTATCAGTAGCTATGTGTTTGATCTCTCTCTCTCTCGTGTTCTTGAGATGATACGATCTTGATGTTTCGCGAGTTTTGCTATTATAGTTGGATCCTATGATGTTTCTTCCCCCCTCTTCTCTCTTGTAATGAATTGAATTTCCCCTTTGAAGTACTCTTATCGGATTGAGTCTTTAAAGATTTGAGAACACTTGATGTATGTCTTGCCGTGGATATCTGTGGTGACAATGGGATATCACGTGATTCACTTGATGTATGTTTTGGTGATCAACTTGCGGGTTCCGCCCATGAACCTATGCATAGGGGTTGGCACACGTTCTCGTCGTGATTCTCCGGTAGGAACTTTGGGGCACTCTTTGAGGTCCTTTGTGTTGGTTGAATAGATGAATCTGAGATTGTGTGATGCATATCGTATAATCATATCCACGGATACTTGAGGTGACATTGGAGTATCTAGGTGACATTAGGGTTTTGGTTGATTTGTGTCTTAAGGTGTTATTCTAGTACGAACTCTAGGGCTGTTTGTGACACTTATAGGAATAGCCCAACGGATTGATTGGAAAGAATAACTTTGAGGTGGTTTCGTACCCTACCATAATCTCTTTGCCGGGGTTCTGATCCACGAGCACCTATGGGACCGACGGACCGAGTCCCTTTCGGTTCGGCGGGGGCCGAGGTCGCACGAAGAGCGGATCGAGGCGAAGCACACGAGCAGTTTACCCAGGTTTGGGCCGCACGGATGCGTAAAACCCTACTCCTGCTTTGTGATTTGTATTGAGTTCTTGCTCGGGAGCGCGGATTGCTACAGTACACTCCAGCAGCTAACGAGACCGAGCGTGAGTGTTCTCTTTTTCCTAACCAGCCAACCAACCCCCCTACGTTGCGCACGGGCCTCCTTTTATATGCTCCAGGGGTCACCGACAGGTGGCAACGTAGACAAGGGTAAAAATGGAAAAGGTGCTGCGGTAGGTACAGCTACCTACTACAGTGTATCATACCTAACCCTGACGGCAGGGGACAAGGGCATTAAATGCCCGTCTGCGTCGCTTAAACAGTGCAAAAGGGACCGTCAGGGACGCCACCGCTTGCCACGATGGCAATCTTGTCAGCGCCGCTTGCCACCGCGTGCCCCTGGCTGCACAGCCTCCCGCCACGTACGCCTGGAAGGGTCCCAGAGCGACACGTTGATGGATGTGCTGGAGCGCGGGCACAGAGTGGTAGCTTGCCGCGGCAAGCGCCTTGTCGCGGTCGTTGTCTTGTCGCGTCCGGGAGCTTGTCGCTCACCGGGCCTTGCCGGGACGCGCGGCGCGTCGCGGCAAGTTCCTTGAGGTGCCTTGGTTGGCCTTCCCGTCAAGCTCCTCTTGCCGGGGTCTTGAGATGCCTTTGTTGGCCTTCCCGGCAAGCTCCTCTTGCCGGGGTCTTGTCTCCTTGGCTTGGATACTTTGTTCTTGAATGGCTCCAAAGGAACCACGGAGGACCTTGGCGGTCACCTGGCAAGCCTTGCCGCGGGATGCTGCGACTGCCCGTGGACAAGTTCGGGATACTAGGGTACCCCTACTCTAGTACACCGACAGGAGCCCCCGGGCCTGGGCCATACACGGTGCCGAGCGCTGTTGGGCCAGGCCCAAAACAGGGCACGGGCACGCGCGGCCTAGGTTACGCCATATCTCTCCCTGTATCCACCGCGCCCTCCCCGGACGACACGCGTTGAATGCGGCGTCGTGGGAGAGATCGTGGGTAGTTTCTTTATTCGGAAATGCGGAACGTCCGCCCTCTCCCTCTTCAAAAGCAGGGGAAACAGGGGTAGTTCGCCCATTCGCTGGTTGCTGCTTCAATCTCGGAAATCTCCGCCGCTCCCTCGTCTTCCCGAACCTGAAAGAGAGCAGCGCCCCGCCCCCATCACCACCAGCACCACCAACGCCGTCGACCTTCTCCACCACTTCCGCCATGGCTCCGAAAGCCGACAAGGGGAAGGTTGTGAAGTCGACCGAGGCGCAGCGGCTTGCGGCACTGCGAAAGGAGCGGCCAGTCTTCCCCCCCAAGCTCGCCGCGAAGGAGCTGAGGGAGAACTACTACCTCTTCTGGTCGACGGAGACGCGCGCGCATCCGCGCACGAAGGTACTCCCCGCCGCCGCTTGGAAGACAGCTCCAAACGAATACCCTTTCTTCGCCTTGTTCTTCTACTGCGGGCTCTGCCCGCCCTTCTCTGAGTTCTTCTGCGATATCATGAATACCTACGGGTTCCACCTCCTTGATTTCACCCCCAACACCGTTCTGACCATGGCAGTTTTCGCATATCTCTGCGAAAACTTTGTCGGAGTCCATCCCAATGTAGCCCTTTTCCGCCACTTCTTTATACCCCGAGTAGAGAGGGGAGAGCCTTTATCCGGCGGAATCGCCTGGATCTCGAGGGCCGGCAAGAAAGAAACCTATTTGGGGGGAGAGTTCCGCGGAAAGTGGGAGGAGTGGAGAGCAGATTGGTGCTGGATTGACGAGGAGAACCCGCAGCCATTCACCACCCGGCGCCAAACCCCAGTAGCACGCGGCAGCGATTGGAGTGACGTGGCCCCAAAAGACGACAGGCTGAAGATTGCCGTCACCAGGATCCTGCGCCTCAGGCTTGCCGGGCTTACTATAGGCGCTGTTGGCGCAGACTTTCTTTGCCGCCGCATCGCCCCCCTGCAGGAACGAGGGAGACCCGCCTGGGAGTTCAAGAATGCGGCGGATATCATGAGGCTGCGGCCGGGCCTCAACTTCAACTTCACTGTTCTGGAGCTCAACGCGATGCTGCAAGAGCTGTTCAAGTACGACCCTCAACATCCCGAAGTGTTCAGGTTGCCGGGGGGCGTCGTTCCGCTGTGCAACAATTCCTCGCTCGACCGCATCCGTGCAATGATGCCGGAGTGCCACTCGCATGGAATTGTGCCATCTTGGCAGGAGCCTGCAGACGACGTCGTGCAGCAGTTCTTCGATGACTTGGTAGAAGTGCCAATCCGCTCCGACGAGAAGGATAGCCTCACCCACGACACCACGGATGCGGAGATGGCATTCATCGCCACCAGGCTGGAAGAGGCGGCGGCAGCCGCAGCCGCGGGCGAGTTTGGGTTCACCGTGGAGGAGGCAGATGCAGCGGAGGCGGCAAGCCGTGCCGAGCGAGGGGAGCCCGCCGGCAGGAAGGAGCTTGCCAGGCGTGACGCCGAGCCGAGCGAGCCCGCCAAGGACACGAGCGGCTCGTTGGAAATCGACTCCTCTTCCTCCTCATCTTCGGGCAGCTCGTCGCAAGCAGAGCCTTCATCCCCACCAAGAAGGTGTCTCCGCAAGGCCGGTGAAGTGGCGGAGCGGCAAGCGGGTCAACAGTCGCCGCGCCGCGTGACACGCTCCACCGCGGCAAACACTGTTGCCGCGGGAGCGCCTCATGCTGTGACGGCAACTGGAGCGGGATCTAGTCGGACCACCGCTTCAGTTCCTGCCGCCGCTCACGCCGCGCCAGCAGCTGGAGCGGGGTTGTCTCAGACCACCGCCACTGCTCCCGCCAAGCGGCCAAGGGAGGCTTCTCCTCCGCCTCCTCGTGCCGGGCGCGCGCCGGATTTCGACTTCTCCACGTTCAGCTCCGACGAGGAAGAAGAAGAAGAGTAAGCTTCTCTTGCTGTACTTGTAGTTCTTCAATTCTTGCTGTTTTTCTTGTATCTCATTTGCTTTTCTTTCTGAACTTGTTCCTCTTTAGGACTCTGGCCCAGAGAGCGGCAAAGAGAGCTAAGGTCCCGGTGATCGTCATCGAGGACGAGCCCACTGCGACAGCAGGTGGCGCGCCCGAGACAACCTTACCGGACCCGGCGACTTTTCTCCAGAGCAGCCCCCAGCGTAAGTGTATAATTTACTTTCCGCTGCGAGGCGCGCACGAGTACTTGTCTTTGCTGATATCTGCTTGTTGATTTGTGTAGGAGCCGAGCAGCCCCACTAGGAGCCAAGGGAGAATCCCCCGACAAGGGAGAACTCTCCGGCAAGGGAGGGCTTCCCGGTAAGGGAGAAGTCTCCGGCAAGGGACATCACCAGCGGTCCCCGACGGCGGAGACCACGACTGCAGAACTTGGTGCAGGTACTCCTCTTGCTTCAAAACTTCCCTTGGGTTCTTCTTCTTTTGATCTTCTTTTTGTTGGATTTTTGCTTGACTCTTCCCCCCTTTTCCGGCCGTCAGACCCAACCGCTGCAGAGCAGATGGAGACCGAGGTTGCCGCCGATGAAGCAGCCGGTGCTAGCGATCCCGCCGGCGCAGAGGCCGCCAAGGCTGCCGCCGTAGCAACTGGTGAGGGGTCTGGCGATCGTACTGAGGGCCCAGAGGCCGCAGGAGCGCCAGGCGCTACGCCGACCGCTGACCCGTCCGCCGAAGCCTCAGCGCCAAGCTCCGAGGAGCCCCAGCCGGGCGTCTACTTGAAGGCCGGTGATGACGTCTTCATCAACCTCCCCTGGGCGTCAAGCTCCAGGGCGCCGGTCGAGGGAGAGACCTTCGACGGGGAGGTGCTCGCCTCCGCTGGGTTGACGGTGGTTGACGCGCCAAGCAGCAGCAACGAGCCTGAAGAGGAGCAGCTGCTGCGGAAGCTGGTGTCGCTCTACCGCGCGCGGCAAGCCAAGCTGGAATCCCGCGAGGCGCTTGTCGCGAAGGCGGGAGCAGACATCGAGAAGCGCGTGGAAGAGCTCGGGGGTTTCCATCGGGAAGCCCTCCGGTCCCTGGCGGAGGAGCGGGAGCAGCTTGCCGAAGCGCAGAAGGTCTTCTTCCTTGAGAAGGCCGAAGTCGAAGAGCAACAACGGCTTACCACTGTAAAGCTATCCGCAGAGGAGGGCGAGCTGGCGCAGCGGAAGGTCAATCTCGACGCCCACGAGGAGGAGCTCGCCGTGCGCGAGGAAAAACTCGGCGGAGCCCTTAAGCAGGCGGAGGACGCTGCCGCTGCCGCCGAGGCCGCCAAGAAAGAGCTGGAGACGAAGGTGGCGCAGCTGGAGTCCGATCTCGCCGAGAAGGGCGAAGAGCTCAGCGCCGCCAAGGACTCCAACACGGGTCTTGAGCTGAAGCTGACCGCTTTGACCAAGACTCTGGACGGCGCCAAGAAGCAGGAGGCGGCCTTGAAAGAAGAGATCAAGGACGATAAGGCGTTGCTGGAGAGTGTTGCCGCCACCCAAAATGCCTTCAGGAAAACTGTGGAGCACTGGACGGAGAGTCTTGTGAATGCTGCCACAGACATTGACAGGGAGTTGGCGCAGCTGGGAATGGAAGATCTCGGGTATCCCTCCGACGAGAACCTCCAACCCAGCGCCAAGCTCGTCTTGTTCTTCAAGGGCATGGCGACAGCCCTCCAGCGACTCTGGGAGAGGATCCCCAAGCAGCTGGCCGACGAGTCGCGCAGGATCTGCGCGGGAGCTCTCCAGAAAGTGTTGGTGAAGGTGGCCTTCCGCAATCCGGGCCTCAACCTCACCAACGTCCTCAAGACCCTGCCGCCGGATGCTGATCTGGAGGCGCTCAAGGCCCTTGTCGCACCCATTGTGGACAAGGTGAGTGGGATCAAGAGGATCGAAGGCGATCGCGTAGATTAGGCTACCCATTCCTTCTTTTCTTGTCGCTGTTTGTCATGTTATGAAAACAATCTATTAGAGCCGCGACAAGCTATCTTTGTAATATAACTCTATTCTGGGTAATGATTGCAATGTTATTCCCTTTACTTGATTCCTCCCTTTGTACGTTTTTGCCCTACGCTTTTAGGGAACTTGCCGGTGCAGGCACCTGAGCCGCGAGCGCTGGGTGCGGAACGTCAGCAGCCTGCTGGCAGTGCCGCTACCGGCAAGAAACCTTGTCGCAACTAGTTGCAGCTCACTTAAGTTGTTGAGCGGACTCGAAACAAAGTAAGGGCGCAACTAGCTACGAGTTGGTTCCTCCGTGCACAGGTTTTCCATACAAAGTGCGGTCGTTCAAGGGACATAACTTAAATTTTTTAAAAAATATGATTGCTCAAACTTTGGCAACTTAGCTTTTCTGTTGTTTGCTTCCCGGTAAGGCGAAACTTTCTTGAACGACGCCTGGTCCATACCATTATCTTCTCCTTTCCCCCCGGCAAACTTGTGGGCGAGGGAACCTTCCTTTCCTTGAGAAAAAAGAAAGAAGAGAAAATAAAGATATGGAGCCTTAAGGCTCGTTATTGCTTACCGGGGAGTAGGTGCTGCATAAAGTGTCAGATCACATATGCAAAAAATAGAAAGCATGAAATCGACAAGATGTGCGGAGCACATGAGATTTACTTATGCACGGGGTCTGTGCCCGGCTTTGTACAAAGGATTACATGCAACAGCGGCAAGACTTGTACAAAAGGTGGTTGCCGGAACAGGTTCCGGCAACCGCGCCTTATGGGTAAAACTTACAAAGATGCTCAATGTTCCAGGAATTGCTCACCAGAATGCAATCTTCGGTCTCAAGGCGGACAGCGCCAGGCCTAGTGACTCGTTTCACCCGGTAAGGGCCTTCCCACTTCGGCGTCAACTTGTTGGAATTCTTGGCGGACTACGCGCCGAAGAACAAGGTCGCCTTCCTCGAGACTTCTGGCGTTAACTTTGCGGCTGTGGTAGCGGCGCAAAGCTTGCTGGTAGCGAGCAGCTCGTACAGCAGCCTGAAGACGGTCTTCCTCAAGGAGCAGCGCGTCATCTTTTCGCAGCTGCTCTTGCTCAAGCTCATCATAAGTGAGCACTCGAGGTGACCCGTATATGAGTTCCGTGGGGAGAACTGCCTCTGCTCCATAGACTAGAGCGAAAGGTGTCTGGCCAGTGGCTCGATTTGGCGTCGTCCTGATCGACCAAAGAACTACCGGCAGCTCCTCGATCCAGTTTCTTCTGCACTTGTGCAGCCTGTCGAAAGTTCTGGTCTTGAGCCCGCGCAGCACTTCAGCATTTGCCCTCTCCGCTTGACCGTTGCTTCTCGGGTCAGCAACAGAAGCGAAGCAGACCTTGGCGCCAAGATCTTGGACGTACTGCATGAAGGTGCGGCTCGTGAATTATGTACCGTTGTCGGTGATTATCCTGTTAGGGATCCCGAAGCGGCAAACAATCGACCTGAAGAACTTGACTGCTGACTGTGCTATCACCTTCCTCACTGGTTCCACTTCCGGCCATTTTGTGAACTTTTCGATTGCTACGTACAAGTACTCAAAGCCCCCGACTGCTCGGGGAAAGGGGCCGAGGATGTCGAGCCCCCAGACCGAAAATGGCCAGGATAAAGGGATCGTCTGGAGAGCTTGAGCTGGTTGGTGTATCTGCTTGGAATGGAACTGGCACGCTTCACACTTGGTTACTTGTGCAGTTGCATCCCGGAGGGCTGTCGGCCAAAAGAAACCTTGCCGGAATGCTTTGCCGACAAGTGCTCTTGCGCCAATGTGGTGACCACATATGCCTCCATGTATCTCTGCCAACAGCTTTTGTCCGTCTTCCCGGTGAATACACTTCAATTTCACACCGTTGAGTATTCTTCTGTACAGTGTCTTGTCGACAAACTGGTACATACTTGACTGCCGGGCTACTCTTTCTGCTTCTTCTTGCTCTTCGGGAAGTTCTCCTGTCTGAAGGAAACGGACAATCCGCTGTGCCCATGCTGGAGCTTGTGGCTCGACAACAAGGACTAAAGGCAAATCCGCGGCTGCGGGAACATCCGCTTCTACGGCGAGAATCTGTGGCTCTGCCGGAGCTTGACGTTCCCCGGCAAGCTTGCCGGAGCAAAACTTGTCGGGAGCTTCTGCTTCAACGGAACAAACCCTAGAGTTTGCCGGAGCAGACTGCTCCTCAGCGCAAGGCAAATCTGTTGCTGCGGGAACGTCCGCTTCTACGGCGAGAACCTGCGGCTCTGCCGGAGGTTGACGTTCCCCAGCAAGCTTGCCGAAGCAAAACTTGCCGGGAGCTTCTGCTTCAACGGGACAAACCCTAGGGCTTGCCGGAGCAGACTGCTCCTCAGCGCTCTCGGCGTTGATCTTGGGGACCTTCTTGGCGGCGGCTTCGGGAAGCTCTGCCGGCAAATAGGCACCAGAAATCAACTTCCTCTTCTTGCTCTGTCCAGTTGATGTCGTTACAGACGGTTGAGTTAGCTTGAGCACAAAGATCCCTGGTTCCACAGGTAACTTAAGTGCGGCGCACTTTGACAGGCCATCGGCAATGGTGTTCTGAGCTCTTGGAACATGCTCCATCTGTAGGCCGTCAAAGTGCTCTTCTAGCTTTCTCACTTCATCGACGTATGCTTCCATCAACGGACTCTGATAGCTCTTGTTCACCTGGCGGACGACAAGCTGCGAGTCACCCCTGACAATGAGCTTCTTGATCCCAAGGTCTACCGCGATCCTGAGATCGGCAAGCAAGCCTTCATACTCTGCAGTATTGTTTGTTGCTTGCTCCTTGGGAAAGTGCATCTGGACTACGTACTTGAGGTGCTCTCCGGTGGGTGCGACAAGCAGCATGCCAGCGCCGGCGCCTTGCAGCGAAAAGGCACCGTCAAAGTACATCAGCCACTCTTTGCTTGCTTCCTTGACGGGGATGCTCGTTTCTGGAATTTCTTCGTCTGGTGTTGGCGTCCATTCTGCTATGAATTCTGCCAATGCTCTGCTTTGGATAGTTGAAGTACTCTCAAACTTGAGGCCAAAGCTTGACAGTTCCAGTGCCCACTCAACAATCCTGCCTGTCGCTTCTGGATTCTGTAGTATCCTCTTTAGCGGAAAGCGAGTGACAACTGTGATTTCATGTGCTTGGAAGTAATGGCGCAGCTTTCTTGAGGCCATGAGAAGGCCGAAAAGCAATTTCTGCACACCAGAGTACCTTGACCTAGCCCCCTGCAGAAGGGAACTGACAAAGTAAACTGGGCGCTGCACCATTCTCTTCTGTATCTCCTCGCGCGTCTGCCCAGATCCATCCTTGTCGGGACCAGGGCTTGCCGGGGAATCCCCCTGCTTGTCGCTGGATGTGTCTGCCGTGGTTGCTGGCTCGTTATCTGCCTCCCTCTCCGCTACTAACGCAACACTAACCACTTGATTGGTTGCCTCTATATACAGCAGCAACTTCTCTTGTGGCTTAGGGGCGACAAGTATTGGAGTGGAGGACAGGTATCTCTTCAAGTCCTGCAGTGCAGCCTCCGCTTCCGGAGTCCATTTCATTGGACCTGCCTTTTTCAATATTTTGAAAAACGGCAGGGCGCGCTCTGCAGACCTAGAAATAAACCTGCTGAGAGCAGCCACGCAACCGGCAAGTCTTCGTACATCCTTGACGCGCTTGGGTGCTTCAATCTGCTCAATGGCCTTGATCTTGTCGGGATTGGCTTCGATTCTCCGCTGAGACACGAAGAATCCGAGAAGCTTGCCGGAGGGGACTCCAAACACACACTTCTCGGGGTTGAGTTTAAGGTTGATCTTGAGCAGATTTGCAAAGGTCTCGTCTAAATCTTGAATCAGAGTTGCCTTGTCCTTGCTCTTGACCACTATGTCATCCATGTAGGCTTCCACATTTCTGTGTACTTGTGGCTCAAGAGCGACATGGACTACTCTTGCAAACCAGCATTTTTCAAACCGAAAGGCATCGTATGAAACAGTACGTGCCACATGGAGTGATGAATGCGGTCTTCTCCTCATCCTCTTCTGCCATGAAGATCTGATGGTATCCTGAGTATGCGCCAAGAAATGAAAGCAAATCACATCCGGCCGTGGAGTCAACAATCTGGTCAATGCGCGGCAAAGGAAATGGGTCTTTGGGACAAGCTTTGTTAACATCGGTAAAGTCGATACAAAGTCTCCATTTCCCGTTCGCCTTGCGCACGACTACAGGATTGGCCAACCACGTAGGATGGAGCACTCCTCTGACAAGGCCTGCTGCTTCCAACTTCTTGATTTCTTCTGCGATGAATTCTTGGCGCTCCACTGCTTGCTTCCTGACCTTCTGCTTGACGGGCCGCGCATGAGGACAAACGGCAAGATGGTGCTCAATTACTTTCCTGGGAACACCAGGGATGTCAGACGGTTGCCACGCAAACACGTCGACGTTCGCCCGCAGGAAAGCAATGAGCGTGCTTTCCTATTTAGGGTCGAGGGTGGCACCGATGGTGAAGGTACCACCAGTGCCGTCCTCCTTGGCGGACACCTTCTTGGTTTCTGGCGGAGCTGCCATTGTCTTCTTACACTTGCCGGTGGAGCTCGATGGTGCGTCCTCGACGGCAGCGCAACACTCCGAAGAGGTGCGCTTGCCGGAGTGGGCATTAGAGCTCTTGCTGGACTTGGTCTTCTTCTTCCCCCCGGGAGCTTCAGCGGCAAGTGATTTGCGATCTGTTGCGGCTGCCGCTTCCCGGTAGATCTTGTCGGCGCAGATAAGAGCATCTTTCTTGTCGCCAGGGACAGAGATGACGCTTATCGGGCCTGGCATCTTCAGTATATTGTATGCGTAGTGAGAGGCTGCCATGAACTTGGCGAGTGCTGGACGGACGAGTATCCCATTGTAAGGCAATGGAAAATCGGCAACGTCAAAAGTGATCCTCTCAGTCCTAAAGTTCAACTCGCTGCCAAATGTCACTGGCAACGTGACCTTCCCCTTCGGCTTGCTCCTTCCCGGGTTGATTCCTTGGAATGTGCCGGTCTCTTCAAGCTCGCTGTCAGGGATCTGGAGTTTCTGGAGTACAGCGGAGGAGATCAGGTTCAAGCCGGCCCCGCCATCAACTAGCATCTTAGTGACCTTGAGGTTGCGGATAGTTGGTGAAACCAACATCGACAAGCACCCGACCGCAGTTGTGCGATCAGGGTGGTCCTCAATATCAAAGATGATAGGCGTGCTGGACCATTTCAGAAGCTTGCGCGACTCGACAGGTGGTTCCGCCGCATTGACTTACCGCACCCACTGCTTGAGTTGGCGGTGTGAAGTATGCAGAGAAGCACCACCGTCGACGCACAAGACCTCTGTGGCTTTCTGGAACTCCTGCTCACTGGTCTTGACATCATCCATGTCTTCGTCGTCATCATCATCTTCATCCTTGTCGCGGCCGCAGGGAGGTCTGTCTCCTTGCCGCTGCTTGGCCTTGCCGCGGCGTCCTCCCCGGCCAGCGCGCTTCTTGCCGGATTCTCCAGCGCCTCCTTGGGCCCTCTCCTTGTCGCGTCGCTCGTACTCAGCCTTTTGTTGCTGGACAAGCTGCTCGACCTTCTTGCAGTTCTGGAGGTCATGGCCCTTGGTGCAGTGGATCTTGCAGTACTGCTTGTCGGTGCCGTCCTGCTTGTCGGTGACCGCCACAGCCTGGCAGTTGGTGCATGCGGCAATCTCTTTGTCGGAGCTACCAACTTTGGCTTTCTTGGCGCCACCTTCATTGCCGGACTGCTCAACGACTAGCACATCTTTGCCTTTCTTCTTCCTGTTGTTCCGCCATTGGTTTTTCTTTACCGGGGCAGCATCCTCGCTGTCAGATCCTTCTGCTCCTGTATTCTCTCCGGGGAGTTTCCTCCCTTCCTCAGCACGTGCACACTTGTCGGCCAGGGCATACAGCTCACTGACGTCTCTGATCTTGCACATCGCCATCTCCTCCCGCATCCTGCGGTTACGCACGTTCTGATGGAACACGCTGATGACCGTAGCAGGGTGGACATCTGGGATGTTGTGCTGTACACGGCTGAATCTCTGAATGTACTTGCGCATGGGCTCTCCTTCCTTCTGGGCAAGCAGATGAAGGTCACTCTCTTGGCCATGAGGTTTGTGGCCGCCTGTAAAGGCGCCGACAAACTGATGGCATAGGTCTGCCCAGGAGGATATGGAGTTGTCCGGCAAGTGCATGAGCCAGGACCTGACGTTGGGCTTGAGCACCAGCGGGAAGTAGTTGGCAAGGATCTTGTCGTCCCGCCCCCCGGCAGCCTGTACCGTGATGGTGTAGATGCTGAGGAACTCCGATGGATGCGACTTGTCATCGTACTTCTATGGTACGTCTGGCTTGAAATTCTTCATGCTGGGCCACTGGACTTGCCGCAGCTCACGAGTAAACACAGGGCAACCTACCGCGTACGGCAAGCCGCCTGGTTCCCCTGGCGCATGCATGTCGATAGAGGGCCCAGCGCACTGGTCCGATTGACGTCACACTTCTCTTCGGCGCTCGATGCGAGTACGAGCGTCTTCTTGCTGTCGTTCGTGAAGAACTTGGCGCTGATCGCGACGAGCTCGTGGATCTGATGATGCGATGGAGTCGCTGTCGAGGTGGATCCGACGAGTCGGCGATCTTGGCCTTCGGGGCGGAGAGTGCACAGTGGTTGCACCCCCACCGGTCTTGTCGCCACCGGCTCGTGCCTGGCTGACTTGCCGCGGCTGTGACGTGCTCGGCTGCTGTTGAGTGTCGCCATTGGCGAAGCCGATGAGACTCTAAATGGTGGCCCTCCAGTCGTCGATCTTGTCTGCCGTTGGAGGGTAGTCCAGGAGCAGTTGAGCTCGCGCCAAAGCTTCTGCTGCAGTGGCGGGTGGCGGTGGCGAACGGTGCGAGGAGTGGGATATGCTCAGACTTCTAACTATGTTAGAAGGAGCAGCATCCCGTCCAGGCGACCGTGCCTCGCTCGTGCCAGCATGTTGACGTGCATGCTGGTCTTGAGCACTCCGAGATCCACCAGCTCGATCTTGGTCCAGCAAACGCATGGTACTATGAGCACCATGACGCTGCCGGTCCCGCGCCTCCTGAGATGGGCGCGGTGCATGCACGGATGCCGAGGTTTTGGAGTGCGCCCGGTCGTTGTGGGAGCCGGCTACGCCGCTGATGGGCAGCGCAGCCTTGTCCTTGGACCTGGCAGCACCGTGAACTCCCTCGCCGACGCCCGTTCTTCCGCCGGCGTCCGCCCCATCAGCCGTTTGCTCCGACGGTGATGGGTTCAGCGTGGATGGAGTAGCCGCCTCCGAAGCCTTCTTCTTCGGCGGCATGTCGATGAAGATGATGAAGATCTAGCTCGCGTGAACGCCGGATCTGGTTCACACAACCTCGACGCCCCCTACCTGGCACGCCAAAGATGCCGGGGTTCTGATCCACGAGCACCTATGGGACCGGCGGACCGAGTCCCTTTCGGTTCGGCGGGGGTGGAGGTCGCACGAAGAGCGGATCGAGGCGAAGCACACGAGCAGTTTACCCAGGTTCGGGCCGCACGGATGCGTAAAACCCTACTCCTGCTTTGTGATTTGTATTGAGTTCTTGCTCGGGAGCGTGGAGTGCTACAGTACACTCCAGTAGCTAACGAGACCGAGTGTGAGTGTTCTCTTTTTCCTAACCAGCCAACCAACCCCCCGTACGTTGCGCACGGGCCTCCTTTTATATGCTCCAGGGGTCACCGACAGGTGGCAACGTAGACAAGGGTAAAAATGGAAAAGGTGCTGCGGTAGGTACAGCTACCTACTACAGTGTATCATACCTAACCCTGACAGCAGGGGACAAGGGCATTAAATGCCCGTCTGCGTCACTTAAACAGTGCAAAAGAGACCGTCAGGGACGCCACCGCTTGCCACGATGGCAATCTTGTCAGCGCCGCTTGCCACCGCGCGCCCCTGGCTGCACAGCCTCCCGCCACGTACGCCTGGAAGGGTCCCAGAGCGACACGTTGATGGATGTGCTGGAGCGCGGGCACAGAGTGGTAGCTTGCCGTGGCAAGCGCCTTGTCGCGGTCGTTGTCTTGTCGCGTCCGGGAGCTTGTCGCTCACCGGGCCTTGCCGGGACGCGCGGCGCGTCGCGGCAAGTTCCTTGAGGTGCCTTGGTTGGCCTTCCCGTCAAGCTCCTCTTGCCGAGGTCTTGAGATGCCTTTGTTGGCCTTCCCGGCAAGCTCCTCTTGCCGGGGTCTTGTCTCCTTGGCTTGGATACTTTGTTCTTGAATGGCTCCAAAGGAACCACGGAGGACCTTGGCGGTCACCTGGCAAGCCTTGTCGCGGGATGCTGCGACTGCCCGTGCACAAGTTCGGGATACTAGGGTACCCCTACTCTAGTACACCGACACTCTTCGTTCGTTCTCCACTATTAGTGACTTTGGAGTGACTCTTTGTTGCATGTTGAGGGATAGTTTTATGATCCAATTATGTTAGTATTGTTGAGAGGACTTGCACTAGTGAAAGTATGAACCCTAGGCCTTGTTTCCTAGCATTGCAATACCGTTTACGCTCACTTTTATCATTCATTACCTTGCTGTTTTTATATTTTCAGATTACAAATACTATTATCTACTATCCATATTGCACTTGTATCACCATCTCTTCGCCGAACTAGTGCACCTATACAATTTACCATTGTATTGGGTGTGTTGGGGACACAAGAGACTCTTTGTTATTTGGTTGCAGGGTTGCTTGAGAGAGACCATCTTCAACCTACGCCTCCTACGGATTGATAAACCTTAGGTCATCCACTTGAGGGAAATTTGCTACTGTCCTACAAACCTCTGCACTTGGAGGCCCAACAACTTCTACAAGAAGAAGGTTGTGTAGTAGACATCAAGCTCTTTTCTGGCGCCGTTGCCGGGGAGGTGAGTGCTTGAAGGTATATCTTTAGATCTTGCAATTGAGTCTTTCAGTTTCTTGTTTTATCACTAGTTTAGTTTATAAAAGAAAACTACAAAAATATGGAATTGAGTTTGTCTCATACGCTTCATCTTTTTAATATCTTTCGTGAGTATGATGGAAAGGAAAATTGTGCTCAAGTGCTAGAGGAAGAAGTCTATAAAATGTGTGGCACTAAATATGTGAATGATGAGCATGATTGCAATGTTGTTAGTATGAATTCCTTGAATATGCATGATGCTAATGATATGCAAAGCCACAAGCTTGGGGAAGCTATGTTTGATGAAGATGATATTTTTTGTCCCCCAAGCTTTGATGAGCAAATTTATTATGATGAAAGCATGCCTCCTGTCTATGATGATTATTGTGATGACATGTATGCTTTAAAGAATAATGATAACCATGAAACTTGTCATCTTGATCTTAATTTTCAATCACATGATAGTAATTTTGTTGAGTTTGCTCCCACTATTATTCATAAGAAGAATTTTGCTTATGCGGAGAGTAATACATTTTCTATGCTTGTAGATCATGAAAAGAATGCTTTAGGTACTGGTTATATTGTTAAATTCATTCATGATGCTACTGAAAATTATTATGAGGGAGTAATATATGCTTGTAGGAATTGCAATAATATCAAGTTTCCTCTCTATGTGCTTAAAGTTTTGAAGTTATGCATGTTTTCCTTTCCTATGCAAGTTGATTCTTGTTCCCATAAGTTGTTTGCTCACAAAATCCCTATGCATAGGAAGTATGTTAGGCTTAAATGTGCTAGTCATATTCTTCATGATGCTCTCTTTATGTTTCAATTCTTATCCTTTATGTGATCATCTTTGAAATCATCATGCCTAGCTAGGGGCATTAAACGATAGCGCTTGTTGGGAGGCAACCCAATTTTATTTTAGTTCCTTGCGTTCTGTTTCTATTTAGTAATAAATAATTCATCTAGCCTCTTTTTAGATGTGGTTTTATGCTTTTAGTTAGTGTTTGTGCCAAGTAGAACCTTTGGGAAGACTTGGGGAAAGTCTTGTTGATCATGCTGTCAAAAACAGAAACTTTAGCGCTCACGAGAATTGCTGCCATTTTTATTTGGAGAGTGATATTTAGTTAATTCTTTTTGAATATGATTAATAGATAAATTACTCAGGTCCAGAAATTTATTTGAGAATTTTATGAGTTCCATAAGTATACGTTTGATCCAGATTACTACAGACTATTCTGTTTTTGACAGATTCTGTTTTCATTGTGTTGTTTGCTTATTTTGATGAATCTATGGCTAGTAAAATAGTTTATAAACCATAGAGAAGTTGGAATACAGTAGGTTTAACACCAATATAAATAAAGAATGAGTTCATTACAGTACCTTGAAGTGGTGATTTATTTTCTTATACTAATGGAGCTTACGAGTTTTCTGTTAAGTTTTGTGTTGTGAAGTTTTCAAGTTTTGGGTAAGGATTCGATGGACTATGGAATAAGGAGTGGCAAGAGCCTAAGATTGGGGATGCACAAGGCACCCCTAGGTAATATTCAAGGACAACCAAGAGTCTAAGCTTGGGGATGCCCCGGAAGGCATCCCCTCTTTCCTCTTTGTTCATCGGTAACTTTACTTGGAGCTATATTTTTATTCGCCACATGATATGTGTTTTGCTTGGAGCGTCAATTTATTTTGTTAGGATTTGCTTGCTGTTTGAATAAAATACCAAGATCTGAAATTATTAAATGTTAGAGAGTCTTCACATAGTTTTATAATTATTCGACTACTCATTGATCTTCACTTATATCTTTCGGAGTAGTTTGTTGTTGCTCTAGTGCTTCACTTATATCTTTTAGAGCATGGTGGTAGTTTTATTTTTAAGAAATAGATGAACTCTCATGTTTCACTTAGATTATTTTGAGAGTCTTAAATAGCATGGTAATGTGCTTAAAAATCCTAATATGCTAGGTATTCAAGAATAATAAAATTCTCTTATGAGTGTGTTGAATACTAAGAGAAGTTTGATACTTGATGATTGTTTTGAGATATGAGGATGGTAATATTAGAGTCATGCTAGTTGAGTAGTTGTGAATTTGAGAGATACTTGTGTTGAAGTTTTTGATTCCCGTAGCATGCACATATGGTGAACCGTTATGTGACGAAGTCGGAGCATGATTTATTTATTGATTGTCTTCCTTATGAGTGGCGGTCGGGGACGAGCGATGGTCTTTTCCTACCAATCTATCCCCCTAGGAGCATGCACGTAGTACTTTGTTTCGATAACTAATAGATTTTTGCAATAAGTATGTGAGTTCTTTATGACTATTGTTGAGTCCTTGGATTATACGCACTCTCACCCTTCCACCTTTGCTAGCCTCTCTAGTACCGCACAATTTTCGCCGGTACCATAAACCCACCATATACCTTCCTCAAAACAGCCACCATACCTACCTATTATGGCATTTCCATAGCCATTCCGAGATATATTGCCATGCAACTTTCCACCATCTAGTTCATCTTGACATATCCATCATTGTCATATTTCTTAGCATGATCATGTAGTTGACATAGTATTTGTGGCAAAGCCACTGTTCATAATTCTTTCATACTTGTCACTCTTGATTCATTGCATATCCCGGTACACCGCCGGAGGCATTCATATAGAGTCATACTTTGTTCTAGTATCGAGTTGTATCATTGAGTTGTAAATAAATAGAAGTGTGATGATCATCATTCAATAGAGCATTGTCCCAAAAAAAGAGAAAGGCCAAATAAAAAAAGAAAGGCCAAAAAAAGAAAGGCCAAAAAAAGAAAAGCCAAAAAAATAAAAAAAATAAAAAGGGGCAATGCTACTATCCTCTTTCCACACTTGTGCTTCAAAGTAGCACCATGTTCTTCATATAGTGAGTCTCATATATTGTGCTTCAAAGTAGCACCATGTTTTTCATATAGAGAGTCTCCTATGTTGTCACTTTCATATACTATAGAACTTGGCTTGTATATTCCAATGATGGGCTTCCTCAAAATGCCCTAGGTCTTCGTGAGCAAGCGAGTTGGATGCACACCCACTAGTTTCTTTTGTTGAGCTTTCATACATTTATAGCTCTAGTGCATCCGTTGCATGGCAATCCCTACTCACTCACATTGATATCTATTGATGGGCATCTCCATAGCCCGTTGATATGCCTAGTTGATGTGAGACTATCTTCTCCCTTTTTGTCTTCTCCACAACCACCATTCTATTCCACCTATAGTGCTATGTCCATGGCTCACGCTCATGTATTGCGTGAAGATTGAAAAAGTTTGAGAACATCAAAAGTATGAAACAATTGCTTGGCTTGTAATCGGGGTTGTGCATGATTTAAATACTTTGTGTGGTGAAGATGGAGCATAGCCAGACTATATGATTTTGTAGGGATAGCTCTCTTTGGCCATGTTATTTTGAGAAGACATGATTGCTTGGTCAGTATGCTTGAAGTATTATTATTTTTATGTCAATATTAAACTTTTGTCTTGAATCTTTCGGATCTAAATATTCATATCACAAGTAAGAAGAATTACATTGAAATTATGCCAACTAGCATTCCACATCAAAAATTATCTTTTTTATCATTTACCTACTCGAGGACGAGCAGGAATTAAGCTTGGGGATGCTTGATATGTCTCCAACGTATCTATAATTTTTGATTGCTCCATGCTATATTATCTACTGTTTTAGGCAATATTGGGCTTTATTATCCACTTCTATATTATTTTTGGGACTAACCTATTAACCGGAGGCCCAGCCCAGATTTGCTGTTTTATGCCTATTTCAGTGTTTCGAAGAAAAGGAATATCAGACGAAGTCGAAACAGAACGAAATCAACTGGAGAAGTTATT
The DNA here is from genome assembly GCF_002162155.2 of Triticum dicoccoides. Taxonomy (NCBI): domain Eukaryota; kingdom Viridiplantae; phylum Streptophyta; class Magnoliopsida; order Poales; family Poaceae; genus Triticum; species Triticum dicoccoides. The sequence continues at coordinate 87,881,362 of NC_041392.1, read as the reverse complement.
TTTGGAAGGAAACACACCTGATGAACTTGGACCCCACGTCAGGGGAGACACGAGGTGCTCACGAGGGTGGGGGGCGTGCCCCCCTAGGGCGTGCCCCCTGTCTCGTGGGACCCCCATGGCTCCTCCGACGTCCTCCCTGCACCCATATATACCCACGTACCCTAAAACTTCCAGAACAGACAATAGATCGGGAGTTCCACCGCTAGAAGCCTCCGTAGCCACCGAAAACCAATCTAGACCCGTTCCGTCACCCTGCCAGAGGGGGCAATCCTTCTCCGGTGGCCATCTTCATCATCCCGGTGCTCTCCATGACGAGGAGGGAGTAGTTCTCCCTCGGGGATGAGGGTATGTACCAGTAGCCATGTGTTTGATCTCTCTCTCTCTCTCGTGTTCTTGAGATGATACGATCTTGATGTATCGCGAGCTTTGCTATTATAGTTGGATCCTATGATGTTTCTTCCCCCCCTCTTCTCTCTTGTAATGAATTGAGTTTCCCCTTTGAAGTAATCTTATCAGATTGAGTCTTTAAAGATTTGAGAACACTTGATGTATGTCTTGCCGTGGATATCTGTGGTGACAATGGGATATCACGTGATTCACTTGATGTGTGTTTTGGTGATCAACTTGCGGGTTCCGCCCATGAACCTATGCATAGGGGTTGGCACACGTTCTCGTCGTGATTCTCCGGTAGGAACTTTGGGGCACTCTTTGAGGTCCTTTGTGTTGGTTGAATAGATGAATATGAGATTGTGTGATGCATATCGTATAATCATACCCACGGATACTTGAGGTGACATTGGAGTATCTAGGTGACATTAGGGTTTTGGTTGATTTGTGTCTTAAGGTGTTATTCTAGTACGAACTCTAGGGCTGTTTGTGACACTTATAGGAATAGCCCAACGGATTGATTGGAAAGAATAACTTTGAGGTGGTTTCGTACCCTACCATAATCTCTTCGTTCGTTCTCCGCTATTAGTGACTTTGGAGTGACTCTTTGTTGCATGTTGAGGGATAGTTTTATGATCCAATTATGTTAGTATTGTTGAGAGGACTTGCACTAGGGAAAGTATGAACCCTAGGCCTTGTTTCCTAGCATTGCAATACCGTTTACGCTCACTTTTATCATTCATTACCTTGCTGTTTTTATATTTTCAGATTACAAATACTATTATGTACTATCCATATTGCACTTGTATCACCATCTCTTCGCCGAACTAGTGCACCTATACAATTTACCATTGTATTGGGTGTGTTGGGGACACAAGAGACTCTTTGTTATTTGGTTGCAGGGTTGCTTGAGAGAGACAATCTTCAACCTACGCCTCCTACGGATTGATAAACCTTAGGTCATCCACTTGAGGGAAATTTGCTACTGTCCTACAAACCTCTGCACTTGGAGGCCCAACAACGTCTACAAGAAGAAGGTTGTGTAGTAGACATCAAGTAACACCAAAGCATATTCATATTCATAATACTCAATCCACACAAAGAACTATAAAGAGACCCCGATGTTTCTCTCGGAGAAAAACGTGCATCAACCCCTATGCATAGATTACCCCAATATCACCGTGGGAATCCGCGAGTTGAATGCCATAACATATATCAAGTGAATCAATAAGATACTCGCAAGACATATATCATGTGTTCTCATCTCTGAATATTCAATCCGTCATGACAAAACTTCAAAGGGTAAAGATTCAATTCATCACAACAAGAGTATAGAGGGGAGAAACATCATATGATCCAACTATATTAACAAATCCCATGATATAGATCACAAGAGAGAGAGATTAAACACATAGCTACTGGTACAAACTCTCAGCCCTGAGGGTGGACTACTCCCTCCTCATCGTGGTGGTTGCCGGGATGATGAAGATGGTCACCGGAGATGATTCCCCCTCCGGCAGGGTGCCAGAACGGGTCTAGATTGGTTTTTGGTGGCTACAAGCCCTGCGGTGGCGGAACTTCTGATCTAGGTTAACCCTGAGGGGTTTCGGAATATTTGGTAATTTATAGTGCAAAGAAGGGGTACAGGAGGCCACCGAGTTGGGCACAACCCACCTGGGCGCGCCCTAGTGGGTTCTGCCCCCCTCAGGGCACCCCCAGGTGCTGCTTTGGCCGATCGGGAGTCTTTTGGCCCATAAAAAAATCCACAAAAAGTTTCATGGTGTTTGGACTCCGTTTGATATTGATTTTCTGTGATGTAAAAAACAAGCAAAAAACAGCAACTAGCACTGGGTCAATAGGTTAGTCCAAAAAATGATATAAAGTTGTTATAAAATGATTGTAAAACATCCAAGAATGATAATATATTGGCATGAATACTTCATAAATTATAGATACGTTGGAGACGTATCAGAATCCCCAAGCTTAATTCCTACTCGTCCTCGAGTAGGTAAATGATAAAAGAAATAATTTATGAAGTGTGAATGCTAGCAAAGTGCATAAGTTTGATCAATGATAATTTCAATCACTTTTCCTAGAATCATATCAGCAATTGTTTCTGATGAAACTTCTCATGTTTATAGTAGCAACCAATTCACATGTTAAGGTTCAAACAATGAATTCTCTTTAAACTCAACAACCTATGTTCTCAGTCACCAAGCAATTGCAATTCAACTTATTCAATAGAGTTTAAGTAAGAGCTCCACATACTCAACCATCATATGGTATTCTATGATTGCTAACACTCACCTTGTACACATGAGCAAAACGTTTCAACCGGACACATAGAATGATAGGGGTTTATCGTTTTGCCTGCCAACGTATTCACCTCAAGGGTGATGTCAGCAATAATAACTCATGCTACCCATATTCAACTGGACATATGTGCCTAGATCTTTCCTCACCATATGATGCTTGCCAAAAGAGAAAAATAAAAAGGAATAGAGAGAAGAACTTTGACTCTTTGCATAAAAGTAAATACATGAAACTAAAAGATAGACCCTTCGCAGAGGGAAGCAGAGGTTGCCATGCGCCTATATGTTTGTATGCTCAATCCCTTAGTGCAAAAGAACGTCATGTTATATTGCCCCTTGTGATAGCAACCTTTATTATGCACTCTGTCGCTTTTATTGCTTTACCATCACAAGTTCGTACAACACTCAATTTTCTGTTACACTAAATGATCTTACACTTTTAGAAGCAATTTTTATTGCCTTATTGCACCGATGACAACTTACTTGAAGGATCTTGCTCAATCCTTAGGTAGGTATGGTGGACTATTGGAAATAAGATTTGGGTTTAAGGGTTTTTGGATGCACAAGTAGTATCTCTACTTGGTGCGGAATTTTGGCTAGCAAGGATGGGGGGCAAGCACCACATGTTGAAGGATCTATGACAATGTAACTTCTATGTGAATATGAACAAACATAAACCATTACGTTGTCTTCCTTGTCCAACGTCAACAATTTTGGCATATAATATTTTGACGGGGGCTCACAATCACAAAAGATTTCCATGATAGTGTATTTATATGTGGAAGTTCTCTTCCTTATACTAATTATTAGTGAATTGCTTGTATGACCAATATTGTGGTTATCAAGCCTCAAAAGATTTCACTTTCCAAACCCAATGTGAAGCTACCAATAGGCATGATATGATTTCAACTTCATGACATTTAATTTATTCAACAATTTACTCATAGGATATAAGTGAAGCACAAGAGTAAATGACATAGAAAAGAGCTTCGTTGACGGGGTGTGAATGCCGCTTACTTAGCCTCCTTGGCAACTATTTGAGGACTCTACTTTATTTAAAAGCTTTCAGATCTAAGTATTTTATTAAAAAAACAAGCAAAATAAAAATAAAATGACATTCTAAGAATAGCACACAACATGTGAAGAAGAAAAAACTTAGGCTCAACCGATACTAACCGATAATTGTTGAAGAAGAAAGGTGTGATGCCTACCGGGGCATCCCCAAGCTTAGATGCTTGAGACTTCTTGAAATATTATCCCGGGATTCCTTTGGCATCCCCAAGGTTGAGCTTCCATGTCTCCTTAATTCCTCTCATATCATGGTTTTCCTAAATCTCAAAAGCTTCATCCACATAAAACTCAACAAGAACTCGTGAGATAAGTTAGTATACACCAATGCAAAAACCTTATCATTCTCTACTATAGAAAATCACTAAAATTGTTATTCAACATTGCATACTAAATGCCTCTGCATCTTTAATACTCCTATCCTCAAATAAAATCATTAAACAAGCAAACATATGCAAACAATGCAAACATAACAGCAATCTGCCAAAACAGTACAGTCTGTAAAGAATGCAAGAGTATCAATACTTCCCTAACACCAAACATTATGAAAATTTAACACGCTGAAGAAAATTTATCAGAGCTAATTTTCAAAAAGTTTCAGAATTTTATCACATTCTGACTTTTCTAAGGAATTCTTTCAACAGCGGTAAACTTTCTGTTTTCAAACAGCAACATGTATACTTGCAAAATAAGCATGGCAAAGGCTATCATTGCCACTTTTATTGAAATAAAAGATGCAAAACATTATTATAAATAACAGCAAGAAAATCCTAACAAAATAAATTGACGCTCCAAGTAAAACTCATATCATGTGACGAATGAAAACATAGCTCCAAGTGAGGTTACCGATAATGTTGGAGACGAAAGAGGGGATGCCTTCCGGGCATCCCCAAGCTTAGTCGCTTGGATCTTCCTCGAATATTTCCTTCGGGGTGCCTTGGGAATCCCCAAGCTTAGGTTCTTGTCACTCCTTATTCTCCTCATATCGATATCTCACCCAAACCTTGAAAACTTCAATCACACAAAACTTAACGGAGCTTTGTGAGATATGTTAGTATGATAAAGAGCAAACCATTCCACTTTTGGTACTGTCAAATACAACATTCATAATTGATCTCACACAATGCCTACTGTAACATATCATATATATCTATAATTTATATTGAGTAATATAAGCCATAGAAACTAGAAAACAAGCAAACAAGCAAACTATGCATTGAAAACAGAATTTGTCAAAAACAGGACAGTCTGTAGTAATCTGTATCAAACCATACTTCTGCTACTCCAGAAATTCTGGAAACTTAGGAAAACCTGAGAAATTTGTCTATTAATCTTCTTCAAAAAGAATCAGCATTTTATCACGCTTCTGTTAAAAACTAGAATTATTTTCGTGAGCGCAAAAGTTTCTGTTTTTCAGCAAGATCAAAGCAACTATCACCCAACAAGGTCCTAAAGGCTTTACTTGGCGCTTTTCTTTAATGCCTTTTAAGCTAGGCATGATGATTTCAATGATGCTCGCATAAAAGATAAAAATTGAATGTAAAGAGAGCATCATGAAGCATATGACTAGCATATTTAGGTCTAACCCAGTTCCTATGCATAGGGATTTTTTGAGCAAACAACTTATGGGAACAAGAATCAACTAGCATAGGAAGGCAACACAAGTGCAACTTTAAAACAATCAACACATAGAGAAGAAACTTGATATTATTGAGATATGTAAGAGCACAAGTTCCTTCCTCATAATAATTTTCAGAGGCATCATGAATGAATTCAACAATTTAACCATCACATAAATCACCCTTTTCATGATGCACAAGCATAAAAGATTTATCACTCTTTATGGCATAGATGTCATCATAATAATCATCATAGATAGCAACTTCATTATCATAATCAATTGAAACCACTTACAAAATAGTGGATGTATCACTAAATAAAGTCATGACCTCTCCAAATCCACTTTCATCAATATTGTAATAAGATTCAACACCTTCCAAAATAGTGGTATCACTACTACCTAAGGTTGACACTCTTCCAAACCCACTTTCATCAATGTAATCATCATAAATAGGAGGCATGCTATCATCATAATAAATTTTCTTATCGTAAGTAGAAGGAATCAAAGGATCATATTCATTAATCAAAGCATGCCCAAGCTTGGGACAAGCATTATTTCCAGCAAATAAATCTTCAAACATATCATACTCATCAAACATAGCATCCCCAAGCTTGTGGTTTTGAATATCATCACAATCATTCTTATCAATAGCATGAATGGAATCAATAGTATAGAAAACATTATTACCATATTCATCCAAGCAAGTGCTAAAAATATTTCCAAGATTATAAGAAGTATCAACATCTTCCCAATCATAATCATCACAACAAGCAATAGGCACAAGAAAATCATCATCAAGTGCATCATCTTCCACAATTATTTTTGATTCATTTCCATGAGGCACAACAATAGTATGAGCAACATTATTTGGGAGAGATACCTTTTTACCTCTCTTCTTTCTTATTTTCTTCTTCACCACACCATGTGTGGGTTTAATTAATTATTTCAAGCTTCTTGTTGAAGAGATTAATTGGATAGGAAGCTCCTCCTTGTTAATTGATTCATCATAATAAACACTAGGAGGGTATTGGGAAACATTTTCCCTTTCATTAGTACTCTCTTCATATTCTATTTGTTTTCTTGTCTTTAGATAGTTGTCAATATAAGGATTCTCAATGCAATTTACCATACAAAACATATAAATTTCCTCTAGATCAAAATCAAGAAATCTCTTGGGATTTGGAAAACCCTTACTTATATGTTTCATTTCTTCATACCCCCAAAAAGACTAAGCTCTTTATGATGCTCAAGCGAAATCAAGTTATCACAATTTTTGGATACAATTTGATCATGAAACAATTTGCATTGGAGATTTAAATGACCATGTTCATTGCATAGTTCACAAGGATGGCGAAAAAATTTACATCTTTCAGCACATCATCTAGCCTGTCTTGCAACCTTTTCATTTCTAAATATTTATGCTTCTTACAAAATCTATCTTCCCTTTTTGGTGTGCAAAGGCACTCCCAATTCACTCTGCAAAAAGTGACATGCTTATAAGAAACATTTTTGTCATGATTTGTGCAATCATCATTAGCATTTTGGATATTCAAATAATTCCCACTAACAACATTGCAATCATGCTCATCATTCAAACATTTTGTGCCAACCATTTTATTGACTTCTTCTTCTAACAATTTAGCACAATTTTCTGAACCATCATTTTCAACAAATATATATAAAGATGATCAATAATATGATGCAACCTCAATTCCATTTTTTGTAGTTTTCTTTGATAAACCAAACTAGTGATTAAACAATAAACTAAAAGATTCAATTGCAAGATCTAAAGATATAGCTTCAAGCACTCACCTCCCCGGCAACGGTGCAAGAAAAGAGCTTGATGTCTACTACGCAACTTTATTCTTGTAGACACGTGTTGGGCCTCCAAGCGCAGAGTTTTGTAGGACAATATCAATTTTCCCTCAAGTGGATGACCTAAGGTTTATCAATCCATGAGAGGTGTAGGATGAAGATGGTCTCTCTCAAACAACCCTGCAACCAAATACAAGAAATCTCTTGTGTCCCCAACACACCCAATACAATGGCAAATTGTATAGGTGCACTAGTTCGGCGAAGAAATGGTGATAAAAGTGTAATATGGATGGTAGAAATATATTTTTATAATCTGAATAAATAAAAACAGCAAGGTAGCAAATATTAAACGGGCACAAAAATGGTGTTGCAATCTTAAAAACAAGGCCCAGGATCCATACTTTCGCTAGTGCAATCTCTCAACAGTGCTAACATAGTTGGATCATATGATTATCCCTCAAAGTACAACAAAGAATCACTCCCGAGTTCCTATTAGCGGAGAACAAAAGGTAGGAATTGTTTGTAGGGTGCAAAGCCACCTCAAAGCTATTCTTTCCAATCGGTCTATTCAAGAGTTCGTACTAAAATAACATAAAGTTATTGTTTCCGTTCGATCTATCCTAGAGTTCGTACTAGAGTAACACCAAAGAATATTCATATTCATAATACTCAATCCACACAAAGAACTATAAAGAGACCTCGAAGTTTCCGTCGGGGAAAAATGTGCATCAACCCCTATGCATAGATTACCCCAATATCACCTCGGGAATCCGCGAGTTGAATGCCATAACATATATCAAGTGAATCAATAAGATACCCCAATTGTCACCTCGAGTATTCATACTGTAAGACATATATCATGTGTTCTCATCTCTAAATATTCAACCCGACATGAGAAAACTTCAAAGGGTAAAGATTCAATTCATCACAACAAGAGTATAGAGGGGAGAGACATCATATGATCTGACTATATTAACAAAGCCCATGATATAGATTAGGAGAGAGAGAGAGATAGAGATTAAACACATAGCTACTGGTACAAACCCTCAGCCCCGAGGGTGGACTACTCCCTACTCATCGTGGTGGTCGCCGGGATGATGAAGATGGCCACCGGAGATGATTCCCCCCTCTGGCAGGGTTTCAGAACGGGTCTAGATTGGTTTTCGGTGGCTATGGAGCCCTGCGGCGGCGAAACTTCTGATCTAGGTTAACCCTGAGGGGTTTTGGAATATTTGGGAATTTATAGTGCAAAGAAGGGGTACGGGAGGCCACCGAGGTGGGCACAACCCACCTGGCCACGCCAGGGGGCCCTGGCGCGCCCTGATGGGTTGTGCTCCCCTCGAGGCACCCTCGAGATGCTGCTTTGTCCCATCGGGAGTCTTCTAGCCCTTCAAAAATCCACAAAAGGTTTCACGGTGTTTGGACTCTGTTTGATATTGATTCTCTGCGATGTAAAAAACAAGCAAAAAAAGCAACTAGCACTGGGCACTGGGTTAACAGGTTAGTCCCAAATAATGATATATAGTTGCTATAAAATGGTTGTAAAACATCCAAAAATGATAATATATTGGCATGGACACTTCATAAATTATAGATACGTTGGAGACGTATCAATGACGAGGAGTCTCGAAATGGTCGGGAGGTAAAGATTGATATATAGGATGATAGTATTCGGACACCGGAAGTGTTTCAGGGGGTATCAGTTACTTATCGGGTCACTGGAAGGGGTTCCGGGCACCCCTGACAAATGATATTGGCCTTATGAGCCAAGAGGGGAAACACACCAGCCACAAGGGGGGTGGTGCGCCCCCTGTTGGGAAACGCAGTAATTTCAAAAAAATTCATACGCACATGCAAGATCTATCATGGTGATGCATAGCAATGAGAGGGGAAGAGTGTTCTCCATGTACCCTCGTAGACCGTAAGCGGAAGCATTATGACAACGTGGTTGATGTTGTCGTACGTCTTCACGATCCGACCGATCCTAGTACCGAAAGTACGGCACCTCCGCGATCTGCACACGTTCGGCTCAGTGACATCCCATGAACTCTTGATCCAGTTGAGTGTCGAGGGAGAGCTTCGTCAGCACGACGTCGTGATTACGGTGATGATGAAGCTACCGGCACAGGGTTTCACCTAAGCACTACAACGATATGACCGAGGTGGATTATGGTGGAGGGGGGCACCGCCCACGGCTAAGGGATCAATGATCAACTTGTGTGTCCTAGGGTGCCCCCTGCCCCCGTATATAAAGGAGCAAGGGGGGAGGCCGGCAGGCCCTTGGGGCGCGCCAAGGAGGGGAGGATTCCTCCTCCTAGTAGGAGTAGGACTCCCCCTTTCCTAGTCCAACTAGGAGGAGGAAGGGGGAAGGAAGGAGATGAGAAGGGAAAAGGAAAGGGGGGTGCCGCCCCCCTTCCCTAGTTCAATTCGGACTATAGGGGGATGGGCACGCGGTCCTGCCTTGGCCGGCCCTCTCTCTCTCCACTAAGGCCCATGTGGCCCATTAGTTGGGGGGGGGGGGGTTTCGGTAACCCTTCGACACTCCGGTTTTCTCCGAAATCACCCGGAACACTTCTGGTGTCCGAATATAGCCGTCCAGTATATCAATCTTTATGTCTCGACCATTTTGAGACTCCTCGTCATGTCCGTGATCACATCCGGGCTTCCAAACCATCTTCGGTACATCAAAACACATAAACTCATAATACCGATCGTCACCGAATGTTAAGTGTGCGGACCCTACGGGTTCGAGAACTATGTAGACATGACCGAGACACGTCTCCGGTCAATAACCAATAGCGGAACCTGGATGTGCATATTGGCTCGAACATATTCTATGAAGATCTTTATCGGTCAACCCGCATAACGATATACGTTGTTCCCTTTGTCATCGGTATGTTACTTGCCCAAGATTCGATCGTCGATATCTCAATACCTAGTTCAATCTCGTTACCGGCAAGTCTCCTTACTCGTTCCGTAATGCATCATCCCGTAACTAACTCTTTAGTCACATTGGTTGCAAGGCTCATAGTGATGTGCATTACCGAGAGGGCCCAGAGATACCTCTCCGATACTCGGAGTGACAAATCCTAATCTCGATCTATGCCAACTCAACAAAAACCATCAGAGACACCTGTAGAGCATCTTTATAGTCACCCAGTTACATTGTGACGTTTGATAGCACACTAAGTGTTCCTCCGGTATTCGGGAGTTGCATGATCTCATAGTCATAGGAACATGTATAAGTTATGGAGAAAGCAATATCAACAACCCAAACGATCATCGTGCTAAGCTAACGAATGGGTCAAGTCAATCACATCATTCTCTAATGATGTGATCCCATTAATCAAATGGCAACTCATGTCTATGGTTAGGAAACATAACCATCATTTGATTCAACGATCTAGTCAAGTAGAGGCATACTAGTGACATTATGTTTGTCTATGTATTCACACATGTACTAAGTTTCCGGTTAATACAATTCTTGCATGAATAATAAACATTTATCATGATATAAGGAAACATAAATAACAACTTTATTATTGCCTCTAGGGCATATTTCCTTCAGTCTCCCACTTGCACTAGAGTCAATAATCTAGATTACATTGTAATGATTCTAACACCCATGGAGTCTTGGTGCTGATCATGTTTTGCTCGTGAGAGAGGCTTAGTCAACGGGTCTGCAACATTCAGATCCGTATGTATCTTGCAAATCTCTATGTCTCCTTCCTTGACTAGATCGGGGATGGAATTGAAGCGTCTCTTGATGTGCTTGGTTCTCTTGTGAAATCTGGATTCCTTTGCCAAGGCAATTGCACCAGTGCTGTCACAAAAGATTTTCATTGGACCCGATGCACTAGGTATGACACCTAGATCAGATATGAACTCCTTCATCCAGACTCCTTCATTTGCTGCTTCTGAAGCAGCTATGTACTCCGCTTCACACGTAGATCCCGCCATGACGCTCTGCTTGGAACTGCACCAACTGAGAGCTCCACCATTTAATAAAAACACATATCCGGTTTGTGACTTAGAGTCATCCGGATCAGTGTCAAAGTTTGCATCGACGTAACCGTTTACGATGAGCTCTTTGCCACCTCCTTATACGAGAAACATATCCTTAGTCCTTTTCAGGTATTTCAGGATGTTCTTGACCGCTGTCCAGTGATCCACTCTTGGATTACTTTGGTACCTCCCTGCCAAACTAATAGCAAGGCACACATCAGGTCTGGTACACAGCATTGCATACATGATAGAACCTATGGCTGAAGCATAGGGAATGACTTTCATTTTCTCTCTATCTTCTGCAGTGGTCGGGCATTGAGTCTGACTCAACTTCACACCTTGTAACACAGACAAGAACCCTTTCTTTGCCTGATCCATTTTGAACTTCTTCAAAACTTTATCAAGGTATGTGCTATGTGAAAGTCCAATTAAGAGTCTTGATCTATCTTTATAGATCTTGATGCCCAATATATAAGCAGCTTCACCGAGGTATTTCATTGAAAAATTCTTATTCAAGTATCCTTTTATGCTATTCAGAAATTTAGTATCATTTCCGATCAACAATATGTCATCTACATATAATATCAGAAATGCTACAGAGCTCCCACTCACTTTCTTGTAAATACAGGCTTCTCCAAAAGTCTGTATAAAACCATATGCTTTGATCACACTATCAAAGCATATATTCCAACTCTGAGAGGCTTGCACCAGTCCATAAATGGATCCCTGGAGCTTGCACACTTTGTTAGCACCTTTTGGATTGACAAAACCTTCTGGTTGTATTATATACAACTCTTCTTTAAGATATCCATTAAGGAATGCAGTTTTGACATCCATTTGCCAAATTTCATAATCATAAAATGCGGCAATTGCTAACATGATTCGGATGGACTTAAGCATCGCTACAGGTGAGAAGGTCTCATCGTAGTCAACTCCTTGAACTTGTCAAAAACTTTTTGCAACAAGTCGAGCTTTGTAGACAGTAACATTACCGTCAGTGTCAGTCTTCTTCTTGAAGATCCATTTATTCTCTATGGCCTGCTGATCATCGGGCAAGTCAACCAAAGTCCACACTTTGTTCTCATACATGGATCCCATCTCAGCTTTCATGGCCTCAAGCCATTTGGCGGAATCTGGGCTCATCATCTCTTCCTCATAGTTCTTAGGTTCGTCATGGTCAAGTAACATGACCTCCAGAACATGATTACCATACCACTCTGGTGCGGATCTTACTCTAGTTGACCTACGAGGTTCGGTAGTAACTTGATCAGAAGTTTCATGATCATTATCATTAGCTTCCTCACTTACTGGTGTAGGAATCACTGGAACTGATTTCAGTGATGAACTACTTTCCAACAAGGGAGCATGTACAATTACCTCATCAAGTTCTACTTTCCTCCCACTCACTTCTTTCGAGAGAAACTCCTTCTCTAGAAAGGATCCATTCTTAGCAACGAATATCTTGCCTTCGGATCTGTGATAGAAGGTGTACCCAACAGTCTCCTTTGGGTATCCTATGAAGACACATTTCTCTGATTTGGGCTCGAGCTTATCAGGTTGAAGTTTCTTCACATAAGCATCACAGCCCCAAACTTTAAGAAACGACAACTTGGGTTTCTTGCCAAACCACAGTTCATAAGGTGTCGTCTCAACGGATTTAGATGGTGCCCTATTTAACGTGAATGCAGCCGTCTCTAAAGCATAACCCCAAAACGATAGCGGTAAATCAGTAAGAGACATCATAGATCACACCATATCTTGTAAAGTACGATTACGGCATTCGGACACACCATTACGCTGTGGTGTTACGGGTGGCGTGAGTTGTGAAACTATTCCGCATTGTTTCAAATGAAGACCAAACTCGTAACACAAATATTCTCCTCCACGATCAGATCGTTGAAACTTTATTTTCTTGTTATGATGATTTTCCACTTCACTCTGAAATTCTTTGAACTTTTCAAAAGTTTCAGACTTATGTTTCATCAAGTAGATATACCCATATCTGCTCAAATCATCTGCGAAGGTGAGAAAATAACGATATCCGCCGTGAGCCTCAATGTTCATTGGACCACATACATCAGTATGTATGATTTCCAATAACTCTGTTGCTCGCTCCATTGTTCCGGAGAACGAAGTTTTAGTCATCTTGCCCATGAGGCATGGTTCACAAGTACCAAGTGATTCATAATCAAGTGATTCCAGAAGTCCATCAGAATGGAGTTTCTTCATGCGCTTTACACCAATATGACCCAAACGGGAGTGCCACAAATAAGTTGCACTATCATTATCAACTCTGCATCTTTTGGCTTCAATACTATGAACATGTGTATCACTACTATCAAGATTTAGTAAAAATAGACCACTCATCAAGGGTGCATGACCATAAAAGATATTACTCATATAAATAGAACAACCATTATTCTCTGATTTAAATGAATAACCATCTCGCATCAAACAAGATCCAGATATAATGTTCATGCTCAACGCTGGCACCAAATAACAATTATTTAGGTCTAAAACTAATCCCGAAGGTAGATGTAGAGGTAGCGTGCCGATGGCGATCACATCGACTTTGGAACCATTTCCCACATGCATCGTCACCTCGTCCTTAGCCAATCTTCGCTTAATCCGTAGCCCCTGTTTCGAGGCTCAAATATTAGCAACAGAACCAGTATCAAATACCCAGGCGCTACTGCGAGCATTAGTAAGGTACACATCAATAACATGTATATCAAATATACCTTTCAGTTTGCCATCCTTCTTCTCCGCCAAATACTTGGGGCAGTTCTGCTTCCAGTGACCAGTCCCTTTGCAGTAGAAGCACTCAGTCTCAGGCTTAGGTCCAGACTTGGGTTTCTTCACTTAAGCAGCAACTGGCTTGCGGTTCTTTTTGAAGTTCCCCTTCTTCCCTTTACCCTTCTTCTTGAAACTGGTGGTTTTGTTGACCATCAACACTTGATGCTCCTTCTTGATTTCTACCTCCACAGCCTTTAGCATTGCGAAGAGCTCAGGAATCGTCTTATCTATCCCTTGCATATTATAGTTCAACACGAAGCTCTTGTAGCTTAGTGGCAGTGATTGAAGAATGATGTCTACTACACAACCTTCTTCTTGTAGACGTTGTTGGGCCTCCAAGTGCAGAGGTTTGTAGGACAGTAGCAAATTTCCCTCAAGTGGATGACCTAAGGTTTATCAATCCGTAGGAGGTGTAGGATGAAGATGGTCTCTCTCAAGCAACCCTGCAACCAAATAACAAAGAGTCTCTTGTGTCCCCAACACACCCAATACAATGGTAAATTGTATAGGTGCACTAGTTCGGCGAAGAGATGGTGATACAAGTGCAATATGGATAGTAGATAAAGGTATTTGTAACCTGAAATTATAAAAACAGCAAGGTAACTAATGATAAAAGTGAGCGTAAACGGTATTGCAATGCGTTGAAACAAGGCCTAGGGTTCATAATTTCACTAGTGCAAGTCCTCTCAACAATAATAACATAATTGGATCATATAACTATCCCTCAACATGCAACAAAGAGTCACTCCAAAGTCAGTAATAGCGGAGAACAAACGAAGAGATTATGGTAGGGTACGAAACCACCTCAAAGTTATTCTTTCCAATCAATCCGTTGGGCTATTCCTATAAGTGTCACAAACAGCCCTAGAGTTCGTACTAGAATAACACCTTAAGACACAAATCGACCAAAACCCTAATGCCACCTAGATACTCCAATGTCACCTCAAGTATCCGTGGGTATGATTATACGATATGCATCACACAATCTTAGATTCATCTATTCAACCAACACATAGAACCTCAAAGAGTGCCCCAAAGTTTCTACCAGAGAATCACGACGAAAACGTGTGCCAACCCCTATGCATAGGTTCATGGGCGGAACGCGCAAGTTGATCACCAAAACATACATCAAGTGAATCATGTGGTATCCCGTTGTCACCACAGATACGCACGGCAAGACATACATCAAGTGTTCTCAAATCTTTAAAGACTCAATCCGATAAGATAACTTCAAAGGGGAAACTCAATCCATTACAAGAGAGTAGAGGGGGGAAGAAACATCATAGGATCCAAATATAATAGAAAAGCTCGTGATACATCAAGATCGTATCACCTCAAGAACACGAGAGAGAGAGAGAGAGAGATCAAACACATAGATACTGGTACATACCCTCAGCCCCGAGGGAGAACTACTCCCTCCTCGTCATGGAGAGCACCGGGATGATGAAAGATGGCCACCAGAGAGGGATTCCCCCTCCGGCAGGGTGCCGGAACGGGTCTAGATTGGTTTTCGGTGGCTACGGAGGCTTCTGGCGGCGGAACTCTCGATCTATTGTGCTCCCCGATTGTTTTAGGGTATATGGAGATATATAGGCGGAATAAGTACGTCAGGGGGGCCACGAGGGGCCCACGAGGGTGGAGGGTGCGACCAGGGGGGTGGGCGCGCCCCCTGCCTCATGGCTTCCTCGTAGATCCCCTGACGTGCACTCCAAATCTTCTGGGCTTCTTCTGATCCAAAAATAAGTTCTGTGAAGTTTCAGGTCAATTGGACTCCGTTTGGTTTTCTTTTTCTGCGATATTCTAAAACAAGGTAAAAACAGAAATTGGCACTGGGCTCTGGGTTAATAGGTTAGTCCCAAAAATGATATAAAAGTGTATAATAAAGCCCATAAACATCCAAAACAGTAGATAATATAGCATGGAGCAATCAAAAATTATAGATACGTTGGAGACATATCAAGCATCCCCAAGCTTAATTCCCGCTCGTCCTCGAGTCGGTAAATGATAAAAACAGAATTTTGATGCGGAATGCTACTTGGCATAATTTCAATGTAATTCTTCTTAATTGTGGCATGAATATTCAGATCCGAAAGATTCAAGACAAAAGTTCATATTGACATAAAAATAATAATACTTTAGGCATATAACTAAGCAATTATGTCTTCTCAAAATAACATGGCCAAAGAAAGTTCATCCGTACAAAATCATATAGTTTAGTCATGCTCCATTTTCGTCACACAAGAATGCTCTCATCATGCACAACCCCGTTGACAAGCCAAGCAATTGTTTCATACTTTAGTAATCTCAAACCTATAAACTTTCACGCAATACATGAGCGTGAGCCATGGATATAGCACTATGGGTGGAATAGAATATGATGATGGGGGTTATGTGGAGAAGACAAAAAGGAGAAAGTCTCACATCAACGAGGCTAATCAATGGGCTGTGGAGATGCCCATCAATTGATGTCAATGCAAGGAGTAGGGATTGCCATGCAACGGATGCACTAGATCTATAAATGTATGAAAGCTCAACAAAAGAAACTAAGTGGGTGTGCATCCAACTTGCTTGCTCACGAAGACCTAGGGCACTTGAGGAGGCCCATTGTTGGAATATACAAGCCAAGTTCTATAATGAAAAATTCCCACTAGTATATGAAAGTGACAAAACAAGAGACTCTCTATCATGAAGATTATGGTGCTACTTTTAAGCACAAGTGGCAAAGGATAGTAGCATTGTCCCTTCTCTCTTTTTCTCTCATTTTGTTATTCCTCACTTGGGACAATGCTCTAGAAAATGATGATCATCACACTTCTATTTACTTACAACTCAAGAATTACAACTCGATACTTAGAACAAGATATGACTCTATATGAATGCCTCCGGCGGTGTACTGGGATGTGCAATGATGCATGAGTGACATGTATGAAAGAATTATGAACGGTGGCTTTGCCACAAATATTATGTCAACTACATGATCATGCTAAGAAATATGACAATGATTATGCGTGTCATAATAAACGGAACGGTGGAAAGTTGCAATATATCTCGGAATGGCTAAGGAAATGCCATAATAGGTAGGTATGGTGGCTGTTTTGAGGAAGATATAAGGAGGTTTATGTGTGATAGAGCGTATCATATCACGGGGTTTGGATGCACCGGCGAAGTTTGCACCAACTCTCAATGTGAGAAAGGGCAATGCACGGTACCGAAGAGGCTAGCAAGGATGGAAGGGTGAGAGTGCGTATAATCCATGGACTCAACATTAGTCATAAATAACTTACATACTTATTGCAAAAATCTACAAGTCATCAAAAACCTCGGCACTACGCGCATGCTCCTAGGGGGATAGATTGGTAGGAAAAGACCATAGCTCGTCCCCGACCGCCACTCATAAGGAGGACAATCAAATAACACATCATGTTTCAAATTTGTTACATAACATTTACCATACGTGCATGCTACAGGACTTGCAAACTTCAACACAAGCATTTCTCAATTTCACAACTACTCAACTAGCACTACTTTGATATTATTACCTCCATATCTCAAAACAACCATCAAGTATCAAACTTCTTTTAGTATTCAAAACACTCACAGGAAAATTTTACTAATCTTGAATACCTAGCATATTTGGATTTTAAGAAAATTACCATGCTATTTAAGACTCTCAAAATAATCTAAGTGAAGCATGAGAGTTCATATATTTCTTCAAAATAAAACTACCACCATGCTATAAAAGATATAAGTGAAGCACTAGAGCAAATGACAAACTACTCCGAAAGATATAAGTGAAGATCAATGAGTAGTCGAATAATTATGCAACTATGTGAAGACTCTCTCTAATTTAATAATTTCAGATCTTGATAATTTATTCAAACAGCAAGCAAAGCAAAATAAAATGACACTCCAAGCAAAACACATATCATGTGGCGAATAAAAATATAGCTCCAAGTAAAGTTACCGATGGAAGTAGAGGAAAGAGGGGATGCCTTCCGGGGCATCCCCAAGCTTAGGATTTTGGTTGTCCTTGAATATTTCCTCGGGGTGATTTGGGCATCCCCAAGCTTAGGCTCTTTCCACTCCTTATTCCATAATCCATCGAATCTTTACCCAAAACTTGAAAACTTCACAACACAAAACTTAACAGAAAACTCGTAAGCTCCGTTAGCGAAAGAAAACAAAACACCACATCAAGGTACTGTAAAGAACTCATTATTTATTTATATTTGTGTTATATCTACTGTATTCCAACTTATCTATGGTTCATACCCTCCGATACTACTCATAGATTCATCAAAATAAGCAAACAACACAATGAAAACAGAATCTGTCAAAAACAGAACAGCCTGTAGTAATCTGGATCAAACGTATACTTATGGAACTCATAAAATTCTCAAATAAATTGATGTACCTGAGGAATTTATCTATTAATCATCTTCAAAAAGAATTAACTAAATATCACTCTCCAAATAAAAATGGCAGGAATTCTTGTGAGTGCTAAAGTTTCTGTTTTTTATAGCATGATCAACAAGACTTTCCCCAAGTCTTCCCAACGGTTCTACTTGGCACAAACACTAATTAAAACATAAAAACTCAATAATAACAGAGTCTAGATGAATTATTTATTACTAAACAGGAACAAAATGCAAGGAACATAAACAAAGTTGGGTTGCCTCCCAACAAGCGCTATCGTTTAACGCCCCTAGCTAGGCATGATGATTTCAATGATGCTCACATAAAAGATAAGAATTGAAACATAAACAGAGCATCATGAAGAATATTTCTAATAAATTTAAGTCTAACTCACTTCCTATGCATAGGGATTTTGTGAGCAAACAACTTATGGGAACAATAATCAACTAGCATAGGAAGGCAGAACAAGCATACCTTTAAAACTTTAAGCACATAGAGAGGAAACTTGATATTGTTGCAATTCCTACAAGCATATGTTCCTCCCTCAAAATAATTTTCAGTAGCATCATGAATGAATTCAACAATATAACCAGCACCTAAAGCATTCTTTTCATGATCTACAAGCATAGAAATTTTACTACCACTACAAAAAAATACACTTTCGTGATGATACGTGTTTGTCACAGTAGGTCGCTTTTTTGTCATGCATGTACATCCATGACAAATTTATGACAGAATCAAGATAGTCATACCTGTGCTGTCGTAGAAGTGTTCCATGACATTACCAAAATTATCATCACGGAAGTGTCCACTTCCATGACGATAAATCGCGCGTCACAGAAGTGCTTCCATCAAGGGTGACCGACACGTGGCATCCAGCATAACGGAATGCCGTTAAGCTATCGGGTCGGGTTTTGGATCCGATAACCCATTAAAAGCCCCGACGAATGGGGATTTTCCATGTGTAAAATCATCATTGGCTAGAGGAAACATGTGTCGGCTCATCATCGGGACATATGTCATCCACTCACTGGACAGAATGCGCCTATGATACGTCGACACGTGGCACGGCCCAACAAGTTTAAATGGGCCGGCTCAACTAAAGGCCCATAAGATTTTGCGGACCATAATGGGCTGGCCCAGCTAAAGGCCCACGAGATTTTGCAGACCATAATTGGCTGGTCCAGCTAAAGGCCCACAAGATTTCACGGGCCATAATGGGCCGGCCCAGGTAAAGGCCCACAAGATTTTCGTGTGCCATAATAGGCCGGCCCACGTAAAGGCCCACAAAATTCTTGCAGATCATAATGGGCCGGCCCAGCTAAAGGCCCACGAGATTTCACCGACATTAATGGGCCAGCCCAGCTGTAGGCCCACAAGATTTTGAGGACCCTAGTAGGCCGGCCCGTTAACTGGCTGCCATGTTTTGGGCCAAATGCCGGCCCATATTTGATCCAGTCTATTAATGGCCTGCCACGCTCCGGGCCTAATAGTGGCCCATATGAGATCCGGCCCGTTAAAAGCCTACCACGTTCTGGGCCAAATTACGGCCCAGATCAGGTCCGGCCCTTTAAGAGGTTTTGGGCCTAATTATGGCCCATATCAGATTCGGCCCGTCAACTGGACACTATGCTTTTGGGCCCACTTGCTAAAGGCCCACTTAGTAATTCGGCCTGATATTAGTTTTGGCCTGTTAAGGGCCCGTTTAACATTTTGGCCCTATATTAATTTCAGCCTGTTAAAAGCCCGTCATATAGTTGGGCCTAACTACGGTCCGGTTTGCATCCGGCCTACTCGTAACCGATATTTGATTGGGCCAAACAAGGACCAAGACAATTTTTCGGCTTGTTAAAAGCCCGTGATTTGATTCGCACAATCATGGGCCAGGGTTCATTTCGGGCTGCTGCCGGCCCGTGAGCTGATCGGCATGTTTCAGGCCCAACCTACATCATGATTGCATGACGGCCCGATTATGTACCGTAATTTTACGGTTTGGTCGGTTTACTGCGAAGACAGAATATATATACAGTAAAATAACTGCAGCATCGTGAATAAGAAAAAACCTATACTATGCAATAAAGAAATCATGGCATATTACATCCACTGGGCATCAAAGTTCGCCACTATGATAATAAAGCACAAGCAGACAGCAGATTACATACACTGGGCATCAAAGATCGCCACCAGTGCAAATAAACACGCTGAAAAAATAATATACAAAACCAACCGCACTTCAATAGAGTTCAAGAAAGGTTAGCCCTGCTGGGGAGCTGCAGCACAAGCAGCTAAGCAAGATGTTGAGACTGCGCTTGTTCAACACTTATATCTTCCTCACTCTAAAAGATAAACAAGTAGACAGATGACAGGTTTTGCACATAAAAGTATCAGTGCTGACAATTCATCACATTTCTTACTGACGAATAAAGTGACATAGTTTAAATTTGCATTAACACAATATGGTATTGTTCAGGTCAAGACATGGCTGGAAATGACATTGTGAAGGAGTTGACAGCTTCACGACACCACTGGATTACAGATCAAGAACTCATAAGTATCAATGGTTAGTGTGCTGTCAATTTATACCATTTCAGATTGGCAAATAAAGAGATGGTTTAAATAATAGTAGAATGATATGGCATTGTTCATAGTTAAGACATTGCAGAATATGACATTGTGCTGTAGTGGGTAGGTTCACCACACTACTGGATTACATATGAAGAACAGAAGCATACATGCAGTGCAAAAGAAGATCACTTGCTCTATATAGTTTAATTTACATGGTATGAAGAAGGTAGTTGGTTGTACAACTGAAAACTTAAATTGAGAAAGGACGAACTTTTGTTTATGAACTACATATAATAAACTTTAAACAAGCAATTTGATGCCAACACCAAAAATAAACAGCTGTTGCAGTCATGCCTAACCAAATATATACAACAAAGTTTGAAGGCTTGAGATGGACAAACTTACATTATTGGTGAAGACATGCTCTATAAAGGCCTTGTCCATGCT
>NC_041392.1:87833303-87859582 GCF_002162155.2 Triticum dicoccoides | reverse complement strand
CCATGCTGATGGGGGGGGGGGGCAATTCAAGAAGTTTACCACATAATCTTCTTCAAAAGCATTGCCTTTATTCTACATTTTGTTAAGAGTAAATATAGATGTGATAATATACGAAAAAATGGAGAATATTTAAGATAAGATGAAGAGTGATGCTACATAACCAAGTAGCTATAAATGTAAGTGCAGCGATATAGGCAAAAGGTACAGCCAAGAGCAATGCATAGCTAAACTTCTTCAGTACCAACCTTATGGTAAGAGTAAATATAGATCTGATGTGTACAAAATGGAGGGCAAAGGAAAATAAGCTGCAGAGTGATGGTACATGAACAACTACCTGTCATTATAAGTACACTGATAAAGGACATCATGTACTTACAAGAACAATGCAGAGCTAAAAAACATTGGCATTGGATATATTCTACACTAATGTAACCATTCATACAGATCAGATAATTTGGAGCGAACAATTGATAAGCAAGCTATCATGCATACTGCTGTCACATAATGAACCAGGTATGTATGCAAGTACAGTGATACAGGACAACAGGTACTAACAAGAGCAAAGCAGCGGGCAGCATATTTGCGATATCCTGTCGTTCTTGTCAAACCGGAATTCTTCTTCGAGCAGATTTCCTGCAAAAAAGATCCGTAAGGCACATGCGAAAAAGTAGAAGTTCAAATTGTCATGTGATTTCATAGACAGTACCTCATCCTGGGAACGAGACTAGTGCATAACAAGGTTTTTCCATTCAATGTCTTCTAAATTTAGCACAGGAGACTTCACCAGAAATTCGTTTATAGACTTGCCATCAAAGTGTGATTTCCTCAGGTAACACCGATACTGCTGCAATGCTTCCTTGAAAAGCACAAGCAAGCTTTGCTCGTCATGACTATCCAGATTGACCCTCGCCTAGTTACAACAATGTAATGTAAATCATTGATGTGTTCAATCAGTAGAAAACAGGAAAATAATAGCCATGAATAATAGCACTTACACGTAAGTTGGACAGGAAGATGTGAAAATGGTGTTTGTCTTCACAATAATTTTCCCATGATGGGAATATATGCACGTAGTCCCTAACAACATTGAAAGCATTGTCTTTTAAACTGGGAATAAATGGAATGGGGTTCCAATCTGCAGGAATTGGCCGTCTCTGCAGTTGGGATAGGTCTTCGGCCGGTGGACTTGCTGTACTTTTTGCTGGAGTGGGATTTTTCTGTGGTACAGCTAGTGCTATGGCAAATGAAATCGGTATACCTTTTGCTGGAGTGCAGGTCCTGTGTGGTGGGGC
Organism: Triticum dicoccoides; assembly: GCF_002162155.2. NCBI lineage: Eukaryota > Viridiplantae > Streptophyta > Magnoliopsida > Poales > Poaceae > Triticum > Triticum dicoccoides. Next base: position 87,858,290 of record NC_041392.1, on the reverse strand, counting down.
TAGTGGTGTGGCCAGTGAAGTATGGGTACAGTCTACTGGAGTCTTTCCTACGTTTTGTGTCACTGGTTGTACAACCAATATAAGTGGGGTGCTGTCTGATTTCTTCGGCACCACCACGTTTTTCAAGGACTTTGCTGGTGCTCCTTCAGGTTCGGCAATCACCCTCTTCCTTTTTGATGTTTGATGCACAAGAACATCATTTGAGTGGAAAAACATGGTATGATGACAGATGGAATATGTATTGATAATGGATGGGCATGGCATCTTGACATATATGATGAGTAAACTAAGCAGATGGCGGTGCAACAAAGTAGAAGAAATGCAAGACAACATATGCAAGATACCCGCAATCAATAAAACATTGCCAAATTAGAACATGCACCTTGATGGGTGAACAGGACAGGCCATCTGCCTTTGACTCCTCGAGGTTAGAATAGTCATTAGGATGATATTCTGAACAAGAATCAACAGGTGGGGAGCGTATGAGTTTCATTGCATCCAGAATGGCACTCAATGCCTTGGTGCCAATTTTGTAAGTCATTGTAGTGTTTAGCTTCAAGAGTGGACTGCTGCTAGTGCGACACAAAGCAGCTACACAGATCATAGTGTAGATATAATGGGAAAACCTTAAGCATCAGAGTAAAATCAGCAAAGTGGAACTTGCTGGAATATATGTGCTAGTATTGCCGGTACGGCTAGAAAGGCTTCAGATACCAGCTCTCTTCAAGTGAAGGTGCGGTACTGTTAATATCAATGTAACTCTCAAAGGTGACACAGCTCCCCGCATTTCCTTGCTATTCTTATAGGATTCAAGTGGGCAGGCCACTACAAATCCTATTCCTATGTTTACAAGATCCTACGAATCAAAGAGGCTCAAAGTGTCCATCACAACCGACCGTATAGACCTCTACACTGCAAATGTCCCTTCTCATCTTCAGTACAAGGAACATACTGTACTACTATCATACTCCCTCCGTTCCAAAATATAAGTCTTGGTAGAGATTTCCACTATGGATCACATACATATGTATCCAGGTACATTTTAGAGTGTAGATTCACTCATTTTGCTCCATATGTAGTCCATGGTGGAATCTATACAAAGACTTGTATTTAGGAATGGAGAGAGTACATATTAAAGAAGAACGGAAGAGGAACATGGTAAAGAAGAGCAAGCAGATTTTGGATAATAAAATATTGGTTCGCAGTGTGTAACACCCTCGATGCGGCTATATCTCCCACATGTTGAAGCACGACTTAGAGGCATAACCGCATTGAAAGCAATGTCGCAAGTGAGGTAATCTTCACACAACCCATGTAATGCATAAGGGAAAGAGTTACATAGTTGGCTTACAATCGCCATTCACACAATACATGAATAAAGCATTACAACATCCAGATACAATCAAGGTCCGACTACGGAACCAAAATAAAAGAAGACTACCTCAAATGCTACACAGATCCCCGATCGTGCCGACTGGGCTCCACTACTGATCAACTAGAACGAAACAACACAAAGGACAATATCTTCAACGAGCTCCTCCTTGAGCTTGGTTGCGTCACCTGCACGGTTCAACGGCACCTGCAAACTGGTTTTGGAAGTATCTGTGAGTCACGGGGACTCATCAATCTCACACCCTCGCGATCAAGACTATTTAAGCTTATAGGCAGGGTAAAAGGTATGAGGTGGAGCTGCAGCAAGCGACTAGCATATATTTGGTGGCTAACATATACGCAAAAGAGAGCGAGAAGAGAAGGCAAAGCACGTTCGAGAAATCTATGATCAAGAAGTGATCGTAAAACAACCTACGTCAAGCATTACTCCAACACCGTGTTCACTTCCCAGACTCCGCCGAGAAGAGACCATCACGGTTACACACGCGATTGATGCATTTTAATTAAGATAATCTTTAGGTTTTCTACAACCAGACATTAACAAATTCCCATCTGCCCATAACCGCGGGCACGGCTTTCGAAAGTTCAAATCCCTGCAGGGGTGTCCCAACTTAGCCTATCACAAGCTCTCACGGTCAACGAAGGATATTCCTTCTAGCGGGAAGACCCGATCAGACTCGGAATCCCGGTTACAAGACATTTCGACAATGGTAAAACAAGACCAGCAAAGCCACCCGAATGTGCCGACAAATCCCGATAGGAGCTGCACATATCTCGTTATCAGGCACACCAGATTGTCCAAACTTCTGGTAGGCCAGCCCAGAGTTGCCCCTGGTGGCCACTGGCGGCTGACAAGTTGGACCAACACTCAGAGGAGCACTGGCCCGGGGGTTTAAATAAAGATGACCCTTGGGCAGGCCTACCCAAGGGAAACAAAAGGCTAGGTGGTGAATGGTAAAACCAATGTTGGGCCTTGCTGGAAGAGTTTTATTCAAGGTGAACTGTCAAGGGGTTCCCATTATAACCCAACCGCGTAAGGAACGCAAAATCCGGGAACATAACACCGATATGACGGAAACTAGGGCGGCAAGAGTGGAACAAAACACCAGGCATAAGGCCGAGCCTCCCACCCTTTACCAAGTATATAGATGCATTAATTAAATAAAAGATATTGTGATATCCCAACAAGTAAACATGTTCCAACAAGGAACAACATCTCCATGTTCCAACAAGGAACAAACTTCAATCTTCACCTGCAACTAACAATGCTATAAGAGGGGCTGAGCAAAGCGGTAACATAGCCAAACAACGGTTTGCTAGGACAAGGTGGGTTAGAGGCTTGGTTCAACAATATAGCGAGTAGGTAAGGTTAGGGGATAATCCATCCCTCCGATTGTAATCGGACAAACGCGAATAAAATAGGTAGGAAGTCCAAATAAGAAAACGGTGACGTTTTGCAGATGTTTGGGGATGTTTCAGACCCAACGGTGACGACTGCCCGGGTCGGGTCCGGGACAGCTTTCGGGCGCGCGCGCGAGGAGGGCCGCGGGCTGACGAGAGAGGTTAGGTTGGACCTGGCGGTAGGTCATGGGCTGTGTAGATGGTCTCGAGCTGAGAGAAGAGAAGAGAGGGAGGCCCGGCGACTATTTCCGGAGATCGAAAACGTCCGACGTTAGACCGGCTATACTGCCGCTATAGTTAATCGTTGGGGCATCAAACGAACTCCGATTGCGATGAAACTTGGCAGGCGGTCTACCTACACTATAACAAGACTGCACGCCAACTCTCATCCCATTCCGAGAACATTTTCCGGCCACTTATAAAATAATATTTCGGACGTGCCGCGGGTGCGTGCAAGTGAGTCTGGCCTCAGAACGGACCATGGAAGGAACTAGGAGACCCGGACGAATGCATGTTTTGAAAACATGATGATGCAATGCACATCATGACATGACAAGATGCAACACGCAAGCGAATGACATGGAAACGGTAGCGAAATAATTGGAGGACACCTGGCACAACGGTCTCGGGGCGTCACAACACTCCACCACTACGAGAGGATCTCGTCCCGAGATCTAGAACGGCACCGGAGAGAAAACGAAAGAGAAAGAGAAGAGGTAAAACTAAGTTGCTTCTTTGACAAACGAGTGAAACCAAAGAATCTTGAAAAGGTTAAGCCATCTCAAGAAAAGAATACAATGCAGATGAACGAAGTTGAAAGCACTCCATTAGGAAAGAGGAACAAGAAAGAACAAATTCGGACAGCACACCGATTGAAAAGAAAAGGAATTGAATAAGAACTTGATAAGATGAGAAGATACTTGAAGAAATCACAACACACTGCCTCCGGAACTATTGAATGAATGGAGCAAGGGGTAAGAAAGATCTCAGACAACACTCCGGTTGAAAAGAGATGCAAGGCTTTATAAGATGAAAAGAACTAGAAGAGAAGGCACAACACTCCGGTTAGTTGAATAAGCACAGGAAAGAACACGATCCTGACAAAAACAGAAGACGGTTGAAGAGAGCAACATCACAATGCCTCCGGAACAAAAGTAAGAATGGAATGAACGAAGGGAATAAAAATGAGAGCACGCTTACAACAAATGCTAGAACGGAGTTGTTGGAAAACCAACAACGAAAAGAATAAGATTGATATGGTCTTATGGAATACATCTCAAATTATGAGGTGACAACCTGCCACTCACGGGAAAAAGAATTGGATTGATAAGAACAAGGGGACGATAAACTTATTTCACCGGGAGGATAAAAGAAAAAATTGGATCATTTGTAAGCACCATAGATAGCAAGAATCCTTAGGGAAGGCTTTAGGTGAATTATAACAACATGGGAATCATGATGAGATGATGGATTTAAAATATCTCATTCTTAACAACATGGGAATCATGAGACATGAACTCAAATTATAAAGAATGACATAATACCACCTCGAATGGTACGGTTGAAAGAATTGCACTCCAGATTGCAAGATGAAGAATGTTTGAGCTCCTTAGAAACGAATCTCGATGACAAACTTCGAGAAGGAATTAAATCCTTGATGAACCATCATGTAGAACCTTCATGAAGAATTCCGGTAACAAAAGAAATGACCAAACGAAATGAAAGAGAAGTTGGAGAACACAAGGTGAAGACTTGCAATGATTAGATGGATCCTCATGACGAGAAAATTGAGAGAGCTTGGCACTTCGGGAAAAGAAAGATGAACAAAAGAAATCAAGAATTTGAAGAACCTCCGGAATAAGGAATTGAGTTCACTCGATGAAACAAGAATAAGAATTATATTATGCTTATCCTTCACCAATTAAATTGATGACAATCAACGGATTTGACATATTACTTATTCTCGTAGAAAAGATTAAGAGAGGTATAACATAAACTTGGGAAGGTCTTCAACAAACCACCGGTAGGATTGGAACATCGAATAAATTGATACGATAACAAAGGAAGAGAAATCTTGAATGAACCACCGTAAGAATTTGAAATGAACGAAGAAAAAGATAAAGGAACACCGGGAAGAATTATGAAATGAACGAAGATACTTGAGAGAATTTAGATACAACTGAAATGAAGAGATCACGCGCTGATTAAAGAATATTGAATGATGCACCGGTGAGATTTGGGGAACGAGAGCTGAAAGCTGAGAATGAACAAGTCTTCTGAAATGATGGGCTCCGGATAATCGAACTGAAAATACCCTTGAATATCTCCTGATGGGTGAAAAGAATTCTCACAAACAAAACAAATTATGAGAGGATGATAACAAGCTAGAATCACGAATCTTGAAGAGAATGGAGCAAGATTGAGAGAAAAATCTTCTTTGGTCTTCAAAATCTGAGAATGACTATGAGAAACACCAACAATAATTGTAGAGGCACTCCGGAATGAAGAATAGAAAGGTTGATCCAACGATGAAAAGAATTTGAAAGATCTTGGAGAAAGACATTTGACTGATGATAAATCATTCTTACATCAAACTTTGAAAAGAAATTTGAGGATAGCTCCGGAAAAATAAGAAGAGTCAGGTAAGATCCTGGGAAAAGACCTGTGGGTTAGTGCCCACTCAAAAGAAACACCATTGAAAAGATTACTTGAAAAGGAGATAGCACCGGTTAAAATAAACGGCTTGAATGAGATAACACCTCGAAATAGGTAGAACGGATTAGGAATGAAAACATGAATCTTCTGGGATATCTTGAGCACTCCAAAACAATTGAATAGCGAGAAATGAATGAATCTGAGGTGCACCGGCATGTGAAAACATATGAAACGAGGAAAAGGGATATGAACAACACCAAAAGTTTGGATTCGACCCACCGGTGAAGAAAAGAATGAATAATAAAACACTTGAAGCTCCGTTAGAATCTTCCTGAGAATCACCGGATAAGAACATTGAAAGAAAAGAATGAAGAGACTTCACATGAATAAAATGGATACTTGATTAAGACATCAGATTCCTTGAAGAAAAAAGGTGGGTGGGCGGGAAAACAAAGGCAACTTGGGGACGGATGAAACAAACACCATTGAGAAGAACTGATAATTGATCTGGTGAATGTTGACAAGATTGGATCCATTTGAAGAGGAGCACACTGGTGGAAAAGAAATTGAAAAGACAAACTCGATGATCGAGGAGGATAAGTATTCACATATAAATATGAGAACACCACTTAGAAAAGGTATGGAATCAACACTTGACTTTGAAGCAACTCGAATACCACAACTCAAAACAAAACAAAGGATTTGCTTGCAGAATAAGCCAGAACAAACATATGATAGAGATTTCGTCCGAAGTTTTCGTGGTGGGGCCTACACGGGCTCGATCGTACAACACCATCATGTACAAGGCATTGCACATGACATACGAAGCGTCCCCAAGTCGGCATAGCCAAGGACTCTTTAAGACACAACGAGACCACTTTAAAACCGACCGTGAATAGGCGGACCACTAGACGTTGAACCCCAATTTCAAATCATACATCTGTTGGAAAGATATCCTAAGAGCTACTTGAATTCCCACTTATAAACTCCCGAAACTTTCCCGGTTATGCAATCAGGTGTTGGGGATACAGGGGAAGCATAATATCTCACCCAAACTAACAAATCCTACGTCCAGCCGTATCCATCCTTCAACACATAACCAATAAACCTTCGGAAATCGTTTACCTCAACCTTCGAAAAGCATCCGTTATACGAGTTATGGCAATACTCCGAACTCCCGCCCCAGTACTGGGTGGCGTCGAGGTTATCTCACCAACAACTGCATAAAAGAGATTTTTGATGTCGACTAAACTAAACTCAGGTATTCCAGAACTGCAATGATAAAATTGTGACGACAACACCTTGGAGCTCAACTCCCCGGGACACTGCCACAACCCCTAAATGTCAGGAGGCACCAAGAACAATGTTCTCGTCACAAAACCATTGAAACGATACCAAGATACCCGCGTGATCCTAAAAAAAGTTTTAGTGAAATTTTAGAAGAGAAGAGTCAAAACTCTACATCAGGATGCCTTACCAGAGTGATGAAGGGACTGGGGAGTAAAAACAATTCCTAAACTCTCCGATATATATAATCCTAGATGACTCAAAACATTTTTCTAGACTCAAGAACGCCAACTATTCGATCAAGCAGGGGGCTCCTAACGTCGGGGAAGGCTCTGATTACCAACTTGTAACGCCCTCGATGCGGCTATATCTCCCACGTGTCGAAGCACGACTTAGAGGCATAACCGCATTGAAAGCAATGTCGCAAGTGAGGTAATCTTCACACAACCCATGTAATGCATAAGGGAAAGAGTTACATAGTTGGCTTACAATCGCCACTTCACACAATACATGAATAAAGCAATACAACATCCAGATACAATCAAGGTCCGACTACGGAACCAAAATAAAAGAAGACTACCTTAAATGCTACACAGATCCCCGATCGTCCCGACTGGGCTCCACTACTGATCAACTAGAACGAAACAACACAAAGGACAATATCTTCAATGAGCTCCTCCTTGAGCTTGGTTGCGTCACCTGCATGGTTCAACGGCACCTGCAAACTGGTTTTGGAAGTATCTGTGAGTCACGGGGACTCAGCAATCTCACACCCTCGCGATCAAGACTATTTAAGCTTATAGGTAGGGTAAAAGGTATGAGGTGGAGCTGCAGCAAGCGACTAGCATATGTTTGGTGGCTAACATATACGCAAAAGAGATCAAGAAGAGAAGGCAAAGCACGTTCGAGAAATCTATGATCAAGAAGTGATCCTAGAACAACCTACGTCAAGCATTACTCCAACACCGTGTTCACTTCCCGGACTCCGCCGAGAAGAGACCATCACGGTTAAACATGCGATTGATGCATTTTAATTAATATAATCTTTAGGTTTTCTACAACCGGACATTAACAAATTCCCATCTGCCCATAACCACGGGCACGACTTTCGAAAGTTCAAATCCCTGCAAGGGTGTCCCAACTTAGCCTATCACAAGCTCTCACGGTCAACGAAGGATATTCCTTCTAGCGGGAAGACCCGATCAGACTCGGAATCCCGGTTACAAGACATTTCGACAATGGTAAAACAAGACCAGCAAAGCCACCCGAATGTGCCGACAAATCCCGATAGGAGCTGCACATATCTCGTTATCAGGCACACCAGATTGTCCAAACTTCTGGTAGGCCAGCCCAGAGTTGCCCCTGGTGGCCACTGGCGGCTGACAAGTTGGACCAACACTCAGAGGAGCACTGGCCCGGGGGTTTAAATAAAGATGACCCTTGGGCAGGCCTACCCAAGGGAAACAAAAGGCTAGGTGGTGAATGGTAAAACCAATGTTGGGCCTTGCTGGAAGAGTTTTATTCAAGGTGAACTGTCAAGGGGTTCCCATTATAACCCAACCGCGTAAGGAACGCAAAATCCGGGAACATAACACCGATATGACGGAAACTAGGGCGGCAAGAGTGGAACAAAACACCAGGCATAAGGCCGAGCCTCCCACCCTTTACCAAGTATATAGATGCATTAATTAAATAAAAGATATTGTGATATCCCAACAAGTAAACATGTTCCAACAAGGAACAACATCTCCATGTTCCAACAAGGAACAAATTTCAATCTTCACCTGCAACTAACAATGCTATAAGAGGGGCTGAGCAAAGCGGTAACATAGCCAAACAACGGTTTGCTAGGACAAGGTGGGTTAGAGGCTTGGTTCAACAATATGGGAGGCCTGATAAGCAAGTGGTAGGTACCACAACATAGGCATAGCAAAAGAGAGAGCAACTAGCAAGCAAAGATAGAAGTGATTTTGAGGGTATGGTCATCTTGCCTGAAATCCCGCAAGGAAGAAGAACGAGTGCATGAAGAAGACAAACGGACGTAGTCGAACGGATCCTCACAAACGCGGTTACCGGATTACCGAGAAGAAGTACACCGGAAAGAAGCAAACAACATAGTAAACAACCACCACATAATCATGGTATGATGCATAATTAAATATGATGCATGTCTGGTTTAAAGAGGCATGGCATGGCAAAATGCACAAGCAATCCTACAAATTAAGTGGAGCTCAATATGCAAAGAGTTGCATATTGACGAAACACCACGACAAGTTATTTAGTTCGATCTCGTTTATTTATCCAACAATATTAGATGTTGTTAAACATGGCAAAAGGGTGAAGCAAAGTAAAACTACCTATCTAGTCAAGGTTAAATGAGGCCGGAAGCAACGAACAACAATTCCGGTAAATCCCCATATGCATAGATTAGGTTCGGTACTTTTATGCCCTAAACACAATTTTGGAGTTGTTAAACATGCAAAGTAAAGCCATCATGATAATCTAGGCATTTTTCTACCCCATTTACATATAAAGTTTATTAGATTCCGAGTTACGGTTATTTAGTTATGAATAAAAGCATTTTAGCATGTTATTAAAGCAAATTAAGGAAAACATCATTTTAAACATGTCAAACATGATTGAAAGTTGGAGATTATTAAACTAGATGAAATTCTAGTCACATACCATATATAAATCATTTTAATACGATGCTCGGTTAATGAGTTATTATATGCATGAAACTTAAGGGGTTTTCTGTAAATATGCAGTACTCTGGATAAAAGACAAATTCGTAGAACGGAAAAAAATGACATGGGCCGAAACTGGCTGGCCTAGCAGGAACAGGAGCTGGGGGCATCTCACCATGCCTCATGGGCTGGTCGGTGGAGGAGGCCCAAGAGGGCCAGCTGGCTTGAGGCCAAGGGCGCGGGCGACGTGGAGAGGGGACCGGCTCGAAAGGGATTGGGCCTTGAGATCGAGATGGGGCAGGGGTTGCGGGTGCTGCTCGTCCTCCTCTGTTCGAACAAAACAGAGGAGCGACACGCCGAGGGATGCGAGGCACAGGGAGGTGCGGCTCCGGCGAGCGGGGCCGGAGACGGGGCAGCGGAGCGGTGTGGATCCGGGCGCTAGACGGCGTACCAGGTAGGATCTGAGGCAAGGCAGGAGAAGATGGCGATGACTGCTGCTTGCGGACATGGCGCCCATGGCTGCTCCTGCTGCTGCTGAGTGGAGGCAAGGCTGCGCGTGTGACGAGGCTGGAGGCGCGGTGCTTGACAGCGGGCACTTCGCAGCGGGACGACAGCAGGCGAGCTGGGCGGCCGGTTTTGAGCAAGGGGCGGCCGTTCCTCACCGGATGCGTGGCCGAAGGCGGGGTCAACACGGGCGCCTGATTCGGGTTCACTGCAGAGGAGGTCCAGGACGAGGCCAACAACGGCGCATGGCTTGGTGCGGACGATGAAAGGGACGTCGGCTGCGCGAGCGAGAGTTCACTGGGGTCGCGGATCCGGTTGAAGAAGGCATCTGGCGACGGATCCGGCGACCTTTGAGCGACGGCGCTGGTGGAGAGGTCCGATGGGCGCCATGGCTTGCCCTTGAGTGGCTCTCGGCGAGCCGCGGGACGAGACGCAGAGGGCATCGGGCTCCTCCCGAGCGTGGCTGGCGGCGCAGGGAATCAAGAAGTGGCTGGCTTAGGTTGACTGCGAGGGGATCCAGGGAATGAGCTGGGTTGGTTGGGTGGACAAAACAAGGAGGATTTGGATCGGGGAAGAACCCGAGGTGGGAGGAGACAAGAGGAGTGGCGGTGGCAGCTAGGAGGATCCCTAGAAACTAGGGATTTGGTCTCGGTTAGACTAATATATATAGCGAGTAGGTAAGGTTAGGGGCTAATCCGTCCCTCCGATCGTAATCGGACAAACGCGAATAAAATAGGTAGGAAGTCCAAATAAGAAAACGGTGACATTTTGCAGATGTTTGGGGATGCTCCGGACCCAACGGTGACGACTGCCCGGGTCGGGTCCGGGACAGCTTTCAGGCGCGCGCGCGAGGAGGGCCGCGGGCTGACGAGAGAGGTTAGGTTGGACCTGGCGGTAGGTCATGGGCTGTGTAGATGGTCTCGAGCTAAGAGAAGAGAAGAGAGGGAGGCCCGGCGACTGTTTCCGGAGACCGAAAACGTCCGACGTTAGATCGGCTATACTGCCGCTATAGTTAATCGTTGGGGCGTCAAACAAACTCCGATTGCAATGAAACTTGGCAGGCGGTCTACCTACACTACAACAAGACCGCACGCCAACTCTATCCCATTCCGAGAACATTTTCTGGCCACTTATAAAATAATATTCCGGACGTGCCGCGGGCACGTGCAAGTGAGTCTGGCCTCAGAACGGACCACAGAAGGAACTAGGAGACCCGGACGAATGCATGTTTTGAAAACATGATGATGCAATGCACATGATGACATGACAAGATGCAACACGCAAGCGAATGACATGGCAACGACAACGAAATAACTGGAGGACACCTGGCACAACGGTCTCGGGGCGTCACACAGTGCCCACACATGATGAACCAGAGCGCATTAACAATGTAACTCCTAGCTGTCTCTCGACCATTTTAGGCGGTTGGATGAAGATCCCATCTCTCCTAACCCTTCTTCTTCCTCGTCTCTGATTCTTCCCATACATAAGACCGCACGGGCCGCCGGCCGGACCACCGGCCCCCACCACCGGTGTTCCTCCGCCACCCCCACCCAACCCCCACCCGCGTCGAGTTTTCTTCATTTGGCGAGGCCCCACAACCTCCCAAGCCCCTTCGATCGCACCGGCGAACTCCGGCGAGCTCTGAAAAATTGGCTGACCCAATTTTGAAATTTAGTCCACTGTGATTTAACTAGTGTGGAATATAAAAGGGGAAAACCATAAGCATTGCGAGTATGGTGTTGAGCATGCCATGGCGGATCTGAAGGTGCAAACCGGACAAAGGCAACTTCGCAACCAAGACAAGAAATCAGAGTAAAGCAGTGGCGATCTATTTTCTTGCTGTGATAAATAAGTTGAGTAGATACGAAAGAGTACCGCCTCTGGTGCGGAGCCGTGTACGCATCTGCCGAGAATTTGACGATGCTGCGGTAGCGATGGCTGTCGGCGGCGTGGAAGCAGATCTAGGAGGGTAGACGGTAGCGGCGGGGCGCGGTGTACGAGACGGTCATAGGAGCCGCGCCGGCAAGGTGGATGATGGCGGGGATGAAGCGAGAGGACGGGATGCAAGGATCCCGGTCCGAAGCCGTGGATGAGAGAGGTCGATCTCTTGTAATGGACGGTGGCGTCGGGGTATCAGCTCGGGCATGGTGCAGGAGGAGGACGGTGGATGGGGTGGCGGACGGCGGCAGATGGAGGAGGGTGGGGTGGAGAGGGTGTTTTGGCGCCCACGGAGTACGAATGGGGAAAAGGGAGGTAGAGAGGAAGGAGGGAACCATGTATTCAGGGTGCGCTTGTCTCAAATGCGAGGAAATTTACAAACTTAGCCCCCATTTCAAATTTCTACTACATCACAGCAACACTAATCGGTTGGGGATAGGACGGTAATCTCGCATACACCGAATATTTGCCGACAAGAGTTTGTTTTTGGCGCCCACCGTGTATGAATATGAATGGGGGAGGGAGTCGATTTCGGCCGAGGAGACATTGTGTTTTGGCGCCCACCGTGTATGAATCCGGGTGAGAGGCGATTACATCACGTTTGGGTGAAATTACAAACCTACCCCTATCAAAACCTATAGAAATCCAGCATATAGGCTTTGAGTGGCAGGGATAGGCAGCAGTGATTTCCATCTCGCAGATTTTGGTTTCGGGCGGTTACTGCGACTGTCGGTGTCAAAACCGGCGGATCTCAGGTAGGGGGTCCCGAACTGTGCGTCTAGGCTGGATGGTAACAGGAGGCAAGGGACGCGAAGTTTTACCCAGGTTCGGGCCCTCTCGATGGAGGTAAAACCCTACGTCCTGCTTGATTAATATTGATGATATGGGTAGTACAAGAGTAGATCTACCACGAGATCGAGGAGGCTAAACCCTAGAAGCTAACCTATGGTATGATTGTCGATGTGTATGTTGTCGTACGGACTAAAACCCTCCGGTTTATATAGACACTGGGTAGGGTTAGGATTACATAGAGTCGGTTACAATGGTAGGAGATCTTCATATCGTATCGCCAAGCTTGCCTTCCACGCCAAGGAAAAGTCCCTTCCGGACACGGGACGGAGTCTTCAATCTTGTATCTTCATAGTCCAGGAGTCCGGTGGAAGGTATAGTCCGGCCATTCGGACACCCCGTAATCCAGGACTCCCTTAGTAGCCCCTAAACCAGGCTTCAATGACGATGAGTCCGGCGCGCAGATTGTCTTCCGCATTGCAAGGCGGGTTCCTCCTCCAAGTACTTCATAGAAGATTTTGAACACAAAGATAGTGTCCGTCTCTGCAAAATAAGTTTCCACATATTGCCATAGAGAGAATAATATTTACAAAAATCTAATCTGCTGACGTATTCCGTAGTGTGACATCACACCACGGCCAAGCTTTTATTCGAACCATTTTACTGTCCCATCTCAGCGTGTTATGCGAGGCTGTTTCCTTGGCACATCTTGTTAAAGCAGAGATCGTGTCCCCTTATTCCGGGATTCTCATCAATACGGGTGCGGGTAACCCAACCGCTTCTAGGACTCCCAGATTATAGGCAAGTCCAAACGGACACGGAGAGGATGCTTGATATTCACCCTCTTTATAAAGGGACCAGGCTTTTATTTTTCCCTCCCGTGCTCAATCGAATCCTTCGCCCACATCAAGCTCAAGCGCCCAAAGTTCAGGTCAGGTGCTCCGAACCTTCAGTCATGTCCGGATCTAGCCTTCAAGGCCGATGGGTGCCTTCTTCTGTCACGGAAGAAGACATCACAAAGTTGAGGGAGGCCAAATATCTGACCGCCGAGATCTTGCATCGGCTGCCTCCCCGAGGGCAGGCCATCCCTACCCCCGAACCCAACGAGAATGTCGTGTTCGTCTCCCACTTCCTCCGAGCTCTAGGCCTTGCTCTAGATCCTTTCGTCATGGGTTTGATGTTTTATTACGGGCTAGACTTCCATGATCTAGCTCCGGACTCCTTTCTTCATATCACGACATTTATTGTCGTGTGCGAGGCCTTCCTCCGGGTTACCCCTCACTTTGGCCTATGTCTCAAGACCTTTGAAGTGAAGCCGAAGATGGTCGAGGGGCAACATACAGCGTGTGGAGGTGCCTCAATACGCAAGATGACGGGAGCTCCGTGGACCAAAGGTTCCATCCTAGAGGTGTCTGAATTGTGGCAACAAGAGTGGTTCTACATCACGGCTCCTAGAAGTGCCAAGTGGGCGGCCGCCCCTATTTTCCGCTCGGGCCCTCCACCACAACTGATGTCATGGATCAGCAGAGGTCTGAGCTGGGGTCCAGCCAAGGACGTGCCTATACTGCAAAGCCGCATTCGGGATCTCTTCAATGGAGATTTCAGTTTGGTTGCGGTAATACAAGTCATGCTGGTTCGTCAAGTCCAGCCTTGCAAACGCCGGCCTCTTCGCCTATGGGAGTTCAATCCTGAGGGACCGCGTGTCATTCAAAATTTTCTCGGGCTGACGCACGAGGAGATGTACAAGTCATACTTCGGACCTCAGGTGGAGTGTCCGGAAATCACCGAGGACGTGGGCCTGAGTAGTAATCGCGCCGCCGAACAGGTAAGGCATCTTCCGGCCGAACATACTATCTCTCCTTTGTTACGAAGTTATTTCTGAGAGTTTGCTTTTTGACCAGGACTGGCTAACAAAGGCGAAGTTGATTCGGTGTTTGGCCCCCCTTCCTGAGGGTTTGGAAAATCCGGTATTGGAAAAGATGCTCCAGACCGCACCCTGCCCAGAGCCCTTCAAGAAAGATACCGTGGAGGGCAATGCGGGCGGACGCGGGCCCTCAACGCTGCCCATTCTAACCAAGGGAGCGAGCGTCTCCATGAAGGAAGACGACCTGAAGAGGAAAAGGACCGCGCCCGGGGTTTCAGAAGCCGAAGTTTCCAAACGGGAGAAAAAGTCTCCCGCAAAGGGTCCTGCCTTGGGGGGCGCTGTTGCCGCACAAAGTCTGCGGGGGGATCAATTCTCCCGCGAGTCATAAGTGACTCGAAATGTTTTAATAGTATAGACATGCAATCTATTTCTTCTGAGAAGATAACCACCGCATATATTTTTGAAGTTTGGGCCTTAGCCCCTCTCAAATGAGCTCGTCTTCGGGGGATCTTCTCCCAGAGATGAAGGAGAGCGAAACGCCTCCTCCGGACTCCTCCGCTCCGGAAGCGGGCGACCCTGAAGTGTCGTCGCGGAGGGCCTCTCCGAGTCTGGTGAGGCCAGAAGATAATCCCATTGACCCCCGAAGCTCCTAGTGTCCAGCTCCCGAAGAGAGCAGACAAAAGAGTCCGGCACCGTCTATTATGCGATCGGATGTTCTGAGGGAGTTGGTGGGGTGAGCGGCCATCTCGGATGAACACCGTGTGCTGATGAATACGATGATGGAGAGAATATTGTCCGCCGAAAGCGGATTGCATGAAGCTTTTATGAGTCTACTGACAGGCTTTGAGGTACGTAAAAGAATGTATGATAGTCCTGCACATGCTAGGTGTGCCTTGTGTAGATAGTAGCCCCTGAGACTCTGGTTGTCGTCGGAAACGACGACGAACAGAGGATCATATTCCCAGGTAATAACCATACTGCCTCTATGTGCAGGTGATGGAAGCTCCGGTGGCTAGCCAGACTCGCGAGTTTGCCCATTTAGAACGGCAGTTGGATGCGGCAGACGCTGACATCGAGCTTGTTAACAAAAGGCTTGACGAGGCACAGGGTAAGTGTCATTATCTGGTAAACGCCACAATAGGAGGAGCAGTATGATGCCAGCATCTTTAATATGCTGTGATTGCAGATGGAGCTGCCACTATTGAAGCCTTGCGGGCAGAACTTGCCCGAGCCAAGGAACAAGCGAGGTTGGGTAATGCAGCTGCTTTGAAGGCGGCCGAAGAGTTGCAAGCCGAGAAGGCCGCACATGGAGAGAGCCAAGACAAGATGGCCAAAATGGCCAAAGAATTAAAAGCTGCCGCCGACCGTTGCCAGGTTCTTGAAAAGGAAAACCAGGCGAAGGCATCGGACCTTGAGAAGGCTGCTGCGACGAGAAAAGACCTCCGCTCTGCTATGAGGGCAAAGAAGGAGGAACTGCGGGAAGCCGGGGATATTGTAGCTGAGAAATCCTTTATGTTGCAGAGGAAGTTCGGAGATCCACGGTATGCCTCTCTGGATCGGCTGTGGAGTTCGGAGGATGTGTATATGGATTTGGCGGCGAGCGCTGCCGATGCGGCCAAGTACTTCCAGGGTCAGACGGACCGTGAAGTAGATCAGCTGTTTTGGAGGCAATTCCATTCTCCCGAGCGTCCGCTTTCATTGACTGACCAATTAGCCGAATGGGACGAACTAAATAGGTTGTCCGGACTCTCCATGAGGTCTGTTGTGGATCAGTTATGGCCGGAAGGGTCAAAACTGAACAGCTATTTCAGCTTGGTGCAGCAGTTACTTGATGTGGTGCCGCGCATTGATGCGATGAAGAGGTCGGCGTGCATAGAGGGCGCACGGATGGCCTTTGCCCGTGTCAAGGCATACTGGGCGGAGATGGATGCTACCAATGTTGCAGCGCGGGATTCGTCCATAGGTCGAAAGGCTGCTGAGCACTACTTTGAAGAAGTTCTTGAGGGTGCCTGTTTGGTAGAGGCCCAGTGCTCAAAAAATATTATGTTTGAGTGATATGTAATCTCATTGTAAGCGAGATGCTTTTATAATTGTTTATAAGGCTATTTTTATACTTTTGCCTGAAAGTAATATGATGCCTCCTGGGCGGCCGTTTTTGTATACATGTGTATAACCTGAAAGATTGCAGTCGTCGGCTTCAACCCCCATGCATATAATGCGGAGGTGCTCGCAAAAACACGCGTTCACACTTAACCCAACGTCTTGGTCCTATTAAGGAGGTGATAGCGGAGCGAGCGACGGACTATAATGCTTTAACACTTTCACTTAGCCATAGGAGTTTGACAGTGGGGCTACTAGATAGCCCCTGGTGGCTCCGCATTCTCCCGATCTCGGGGTGCGTACATGCCTGGCCGAAAAACGGCCCTTCGTTAAGGCGGAGGAATTCTAACATTCCCACAGGTCATCGAGTGCTTGACCAGTCTCACGCTATATCATGACAGTCAGTTTTCGGCTTTCTCTACTGAGGTGCTCGTCCGGATGAACCAGGGCACAATCGCAGTAGTTCTCCTGGTGCTACCTTAGCCGGTAAAGCGGAACGTAAGGCACCAAAACACAAGAGCCGGGCAAACCCAACATTTGACCAAAGACAATTATTCAGAGCTGATGCATATAGGGCCAAACTCGCGACGCCGAACACTCCCTAAGGTATTCGGTCTTTGTGGTATAAACCGGGCCTAAATAATGGACTTTGTAAGAAGCCCCTTGTGTCCAGGTACGTGCATTGTTCTGGCGTGGCCACATGCCAAGACGTCAGCATCCTTCTCGATGGTGGATATGTATCAACAAGAGACAGTAAAAAAGGTTTACGCATGGTCTTAATCTAAAAAGAATCCTTGGAGCGGGTCCCTGCTGCACATCTGCGCCTGTGTCTCCGTTGTGCCGTATCCTGGACGGGTGTAGCACGATGATCGTCTGTAAAAGAGAGGAATTTAGGTGAAAAAGTTGTCGTGCAAAAAGATAGTTTGTTAAAGAAACCATGTATAATTCAAGATGAGAAGAAATTGCCACTTATCTGCATGTGTTGAGCCCCTTGTATTGACAAATAGGGGTGTAATCATTTATTCGGTATAAGTAGTGGCGCCGGACTCGATTGGTTGCGTCTGAGGTCTTGACGACCTATTGGATGCTTTTGCTTGTCCGGGCGCCTTTAATGTGCGGCTGCCAAGGCAGCGTCACTCTCTTCGGCGCGCAGAGATCGCTTGATATTTCCGTACACTGTAATGACGCCACGTGGACCGGGCATCTTGAGTGTAAGGAAGGCGTAGTGTGGTATTGCATTAAAGCGAGCGAAAGCTTCGCGTCCGAGCAGTGCTTGATAGCCACTTTGAAACGGAGCGATGTCGAAAGTTAAATGCTTGCGGCAGAAGTTATCGGGGGAGCCGAATATAACTTGTAGTAAGAGGGAGCCCGTACAACGAGCCCCCGAGCCTGGCGTTACTCCTTTAAAGGTAGTATTGCTATGGCGAATTTGTGTTGGGTCTAACCCCATCCCGCGGATTGTATCCTGATATATTAGGTTTAGGCTACTGCCGCCGTCCATCAAGACTCGTGTGAAGTGATATCCGCCAATTACTGGGTCTAATACCAGGGCAGCCCATCCTGCGCGTCGGATACTTGTTGAGTAATCGTGATGGTCAAAAGTGATCGGTTGAGACAACCAGTGGCAGGACTTCGCGGGGACATGCACTTGGGTATATTTTCCTGGGAGTGCCGCGTTGTTTTTTCCCTTGATCACGTGTAACACAGTTACTATTTTTACTTCTGGTGGAAATTTCTTTTGTTCCCACGTGTTTTGCTTGGGGGGCTCGTCCTCGTCTTCACTTGGTGTATCCTCCCCCTTGTGTACGGCATTGAGCTTGCCGGACTGCTTGAAGACCCAACATTCTCTGTGGGTATGATTAGCTGGTTTACCAGGGGTACTATGGATCTAGCATACTTGGTCCAGAATTTTGTTGAGGCTGGACAGTTCATCCCTGGTGCCTTTAGGGGGCGGCTTTTGACCTGTCCGAGAGCTTTTGAATCCGGCATTGACTACCGTGCCCTTCGTGCTGTTGTCTTTAATCCGGCGTTTGTTATTGCTATTGCGCCGTGATTTCCCATTTCCATCTCTAACTTCATATGTACTGGGGTTGCTGGTGCTGCATCTGGCTAGCCAACTGTCCTCACCCGCGCAAAAGCGGGTCATGAGGTTTGTTAATGCGGCCATCGTTCTCGGGTTATTTTGGCCGAGATGTCTGGCGAGCCATTCGTCACGGACGCTATGCTTGAAAGCTACCAAGGCTTCAGCGTCCGGATAGTCGACAATCTGGTTCTTTTTAGTAAGAAACCTGTTCCAAAGCTTTCGGGCTGACTCTCCGGGCTGTTGAGCTATATGACTCAAATCGTCCGCATCGGGAGGTCGGACATAAGTCCCTTGAAAATTTGCCCGAAAGGCGTCTTCGAGCTCTTCCCAACTTCCAATGGAGTTTTCGGGGAGGCCTTTGAGCCAGTGATGAGCTGGGCCTTTGAACTTGAGGGGTAAGTACTTGATGGCGTGGAGATCATCTCCTCGAGCCATGTGGATGTGAAGGATGTAGTCCTCAATCCAAACCCCAGGGTCTGTTGTTCCATCGTATGCCTCTATGTTTACGGGCTTGAATCCCTTTGAAAATTCATGGTCCAGCACCTCATCGGTGAAACATAGGGGGTGTGTGGCACCCCTGTAGCTGGGTGTACCACGTTGTTCGGATGTTTGTTGTGTTGCATTGTACGCTGGGGCGCGCTTGCATGGTCCATAGATGGATCTTGTTGCGCCGTCCTTTGGGTGCGAGCCCTCACATGGGTCGCGTATTGTATTGTGAGCGGCATTGTATGCCGCTCTGTGTTGGTAGAGTGGTCGTCTATCCGACCAAGTGGCTGCTTTGATACTTGGTTGTGGGGGGTCTGACGCCTCCTCATCGAATTCGGGTAGCAGCTTCCGCTTTGGGTAGCTCTTGGAGGGGCGATTGTCGCCGTACTTCGCTGTTGTGTTGAGTATTTTGCTCCATCTAATGTGGAGTGTGTCTTGCGTAGCCTTGAGCCTTTGCTTTTGCTTTTTCAGACTCCTCGCGGTGGCAACAAGCCTTTTACGGGCAGTCTGCTGCTCCGGGTGTCTGTCCGACGTTATGTCGTTCGGACCATTATCCTTGATAGGATTTGTTTGTTCGGTTTGATTATCCGGATTGCCGTTGTCCGGCAGCGGTTCGCCCTGCTCCAGCGCTGGGTCTGTGTGATCGCTATTTTTGTCGAGGCGGGATTTGGGGCGGCGCTTGCGTCGCCGCTTTGACTGCTTTTCGAGGGGACAAGCCTTCGGTGCGTCCTTCCGCTCCTCGTCGTCATCTTTTGGTGCGTCCACCATGTATACGTCATATGACGAGGTGGCGTTCCAGGGCCCAATAGGCGTTGGTTCTTCATCATTTCCTTCATCGGCGTCCATACCGTCGATGTCTTCGGAGTCGAAGTCGAGCATGTCGGTTAAATCATCGACAGTGGCTACAAAGTGGGTGGTGGGTGGGCTTTGAATTTCTTCATCGTCCGCATCCCAATCTCGCTGACCGTAGTCCGGCCAGGGCTCTCCTGATAAAGAGAGAGACTTTAGTGATTTTATAATATCGCCAAAGGGCGAGTGCTGAAAGATGTCCGCGGCAGTAAACTCCATGATCGGCGCCCAATTGGATTCGATTGGCAGAGGCGCGAATGGTTCGGAGTCCGGAGAGGAGTCCGACTCCTTGGAGTCACGAGTCTCGCGGAGTGCGGGGCTAGCGTTCGGCTCAATCACTATTGGGAGCGCGGCCCCCGAGGCGGCGTCCAACAGTCCATCCTCGATCGGCGCAGTTGGCTCCGAATTAAGGATCAGAGCCGATGCGGGTGCGGCCTCCTGGGCACTGTCCGGCGGCAGAGCTATATCATGCTCGTCGGGACAGTGCGGCGCGCTTGGCAGTGGCTCGAATCCGTCGAAGATCAAGTCCCCGCGGATGTCAGCCGTGTAGTTTAAACTTCCAAATCTGACCTGATGGCCAGGGGTGTAGCTTTCGATCTGCTCCAGATGGCCAAGTGAATTGGCCCGCAGTGCGAAGCCGCCGAAGACGAAGATCTGTCCGGGGAGGAAGGTCTCACCCTGGACTGCATCGCTATTGATGATCGTTGGAGCCATCGAGCCTGACGGCGACGGCACAGAGGAACTCTCAATGAAAGCACCAATGTCGGTGTCAAAACCGGCGGATCTCAGGTAGGGGGTCCCGAACTGTGCGTCTAGGCTGGATGGTAACAGGAGGCAAGGGACACGAAGTTTTACCTAGGTTCGGGCCCTCTCGATGGAGGTAAAACCCTACGTCCTACTTGATTAATATTGATGATATGGGTAGTACAAGAGTAGATCTACCACGAGATAGAGGAGGCTAAACCCTAGAAGCTAACCTATGGTATGATTTTTGATGTGTATGCTGTCCTACGGACTAAAACCCTCCGGTTTATATAGACACCGGGTAGGGTTAGGGTTACATAGAGTCGGTTACAATGGTAGGAGATCTTCATATCCGTATCGCCAAGCTTGCCTTCCACGCCAAGGAAAAGTCCCTTCCGAACACGGGACGGAGTCTTCAATCTTGTATCTTCATAGTCTAGGAGTCCGGCGAAAGGTATAGTCCGGCCATCCGGACACCCCCTAATCCAGGACTCCCTCAGCGACTTTCCCCGCTTCGTTCAAATTTTGCAGTGCACATTTACCGTGCCAACTCAATTCGAATCCTGTTTGTATTCTATTTTTTTCGAGCGGGATCCATTTTCAGTTGGAATTACATTCTATATACATCATTTTTTATATATATACTTTCAAAAGCACAATACCATTTATACATAAATATGGTTTACAAATGGCATGATCTCAGATTCATAAGGTTGTATCCATCAATTTGGATTTTCAAATATTTGAAACCACTTTATGTTGAAATCCAATGTATGCATTCCTCGCTAACTGTCTCCAATTAATGTGTGTTTCATGCGGGGTTTTTTTTACTTCTCAAACATGTATAATGTGTTTCACACACGCAACATATAGTGTAATCCCGTTTGGACATTAATTGCATATAAACCATGCATTGTTTGTAATTGAAGAATCTATGGATCACCAATATTGATAAACTATATAACATTACACGTGTGCCTAAATTCAAATGAATATGCATGTTTGATACACCAATTTGCGTTATTATATTATCGATGTCGTGATCTCCAGTTTAAATATTTGAATCCCCTTTAATCCAGATATTCGTCTCATATAGCTATCACTCATGCTTATATAGGACTATCTCTCTAGACCTATACATGTTCATCGTCTCTCAGGTATCTCTCGTGCTACCTGTATGTCGACAATGATCTTTTATCTTGATAACACACTGACGGTACTCTCTCCCTCGACCTTCATCACTCTATCTCTCTCTAAGTATATCTCGCTCCCTGCTATGTGTCTCTAACTATGATTCTCCATGTGGAATCTCTTTCTCTCACACAAACACAAAACTTTGTCTCCCGGGGTCTCATTTCTCTCTACTATTCCCATGTGTGCCACTCGCACACCCCTCATACAGAGATGTCTTTCGCTCCTTAGATATGAGAACCTACGACTCTTCCTCATCAATATCTCTTTCTCACACAAAAACACAAACTCTGTCTCCTAGGGTCTCATATTTCTCCATTGTTCTCTTGTATGTCGCTCACACACACCCTCTCTCCCTAGAGATATCTTGTGTTCCCTCGTATGTCTCTCTAGCTATCACTCTCGTTGTGAAATATCTTTCTCTCTCGCAGACACAAAACTCCGTCTCTCTGGATCTCATTTCTCTCTGATATCTGTTTGTATGTGACTCACACGCACCCTCTCTCTATCTCTCTCACACCCACACACATAATCCAGCCTTCTGATCCACTCGACTCCTATCTCTAACGCACACTAGCTAGCATCTTTATCTTTCTATTTATCTGTTTCTCCATCAACCTTCTTTCTTGCCATCACTCTTGATTCCTATCATGCACACTACATATGTTTCTCCCTACATGCAGTCAAGTGCCCTCTCACACACATATATAACTTCACCCTTTGAACCACCCGACGGTCATCTCCAACACCCAAACTAGCAGATGTCCCTCTAGCTAGCATCTCCATCTCTGTATCTATCTGTGGTTTCTCCGTCAACATTTCTTTCTCGGACAGAGTCTTGCTTCCTATCACCCACACTATATATGTCTCTCCATACATATGCATTTATAGGTTGGTCTCTTTTGCACAATCGTTGTGCCTCACTCCCTCTGCTTGCCATAGATGCATGCTCCAGCCCACGCCACTATCTCTTAAAGACAAAAACACATGCTCAATTGTTGGGACTTCTTCCATGCATTCTCACATGCATGCATATTGTCATACCGATCCGTCTCTCCCATGTCGTTGATCTTATGACTTATGTCTTCTTTCTTTTATCTCGATCTGTGGCGACCATACCTCAAACAGTCTGATCTCTGTGCTCCGGTGTCATCCCTGGATCAGTAATGCTGACACCACACAGTACTCGGAGGATTTATAACAGAGTAGCAATCACACACTTATTACATCGAATGTCTCCATAGAGATCTTATTACAATAAAAATGCCTAAGGCCATCTAATAACGATAATAGCGGAAGGCTTGGAAGATAAGTGAGTCCATCAACTCCAACAGCATCACTGAGTATAGAACCACGACCTAAAACTCCTTAATCGTCGTCTGAAAAGTCTGCAACATTAATGTTGCAGCCCGAAAACGGGTCAGCACATGGAATATGCTGGCAATGTAACACATAGAGAGTAATGGAATGAAACAACTATTCTATATGCATATTTGGCTGGTGGATAGCTCTATGGTTACAGTTTTGCGAAAAGCCAATTTTTCCCTACTGCAAAGGAATAAAATTTATTTAACTATCATGGTAGTTGTTAAACATTGAGAATGGTTGACAGCATCCTCAATCCCAATTAAACATCATCATTAACAAAAACCCAACAAAATTAATTTAGAGTAACATGTTGAGATTCACACGATAATCCAGGTACTAGATACTCAAGATGTCCATAACCGGGGACACGGCTAATCATGATTAGTTTAATACACTCTGTAGAGGTTTGCGCACTTTTCCCCACAAGACTCGATCACCTCCGTTTGGTTTCTCGCACTACATGGTGTTTGAGAAGACGGATGACCGAGACATAGTCTTTCAGAGGCGCTCGCACCTTACGATCGGGTAGACCGTACCACCTACATCCCCTACATCTGCTAGTCTACCACTGTAAGAGTTTGCACGACTTAGTCAACTATGCTAGAGCCCATAATAGCTTGTGGCTGCACACGGAAGTTTCTAGCATGAAAAATCTCATGATCCCTTTGAGCCTGGGTGGCGGTCCAAAAGAAAACAGGCAAATCCTGGATTACCCAGGTGCCTCAATCCACCCAGATGTGTGTTTAAGTTGCCACCTTAGATAAACCATTAATTAACAAACTCACATCTGTCATGGATATCACTCACCCAATCCACGTCTACTAGCATAGCATAGCAATAATAAGCAAACGTAGAAGTAACTCCCGAAGGTTTGATAATAAACATGTAATAGGTGCTACCTCAACTACTTCCCATCCCACAATTTAATTAGATCCTAATCATGCAATGTTTGAGGATTGATCTAATGCAATAAAACTGGGTAGTTGGAAAAGTATGATCAAGTGTTACTTGCCTTGCTAATGATCCGCGAAACCTAGAGATTCGAAGTAACAGGCGGCGCACTCCGGGTATTCTATCGCAGACAAACAAACAAGCATACAATAAGTACTCATATAATGCACAGGTAAAAGTCAAATAAGAGAACTAACCAGAAAATTCAACTTAAGAACTCCGGTTGCAAAAAGAATCAAATCGAACGAAGCAACGGAAGTCAAACGGCGAAAGAAAACAACTTCGTTCTACTAATCTGGATCTAAGTAAAATTTTACAGTAGCAAAAACATGTTTAAGTTGGTTAAACGGATAGAGGGTTTCGAGATGAAACTCCAGGCGCTTGAATCGCCTGATTCCGATAAACGAGCGAAAAGTTATACTAAAATCGAATCAGAAATCGCGATCAGAAAAATCGCGGATTTAATCAGAGAAAAAGAAAAACGACGAACGTTCGCTAGAACGAACGAACGGACGAACGTTCGCTAAATAAATAAATCGGAAAAACCGATCTATTAAAAAAAACCAAAACTAAAAAAACCAACAAAAAACCGACGGAAAAACCGAACGGTTTTTCAAAAAAAAAATGGCGGCACAGATTTCGAGGCGAACCTCGGGCGGCGTGCGGCGAGGCGGCGGGCAGCGGCTCCGGCGACG
>NC_041392.1:87823949-87832704 GCF_002162155.2 Triticum dicoccoides | reverse complement strand
GGCGCGGCGGGCGGCGGCGGCACTGGGGCGGCCCGGGGTTCGAGGGGCGGCGGGCTAGGGTTTGGCTTCGGCCTTGGGCTGCCCCGGCTTTTAAAGCCTGCCGGGCCAGAGTCCCAGGCGGACACAGCCCGGTTAGGTCGGTGCGCGTTTTTTTTAAATAATTACGCGCAGCAGAAAAATAAAAAGAAATACTAAACGGACTCCAAAAATCCCGAAATAAATTTTCCGGGGCTTCTAAAATCAAGTCGCACAAGGTGAACATTTATTTGAGGTCTAAATGCAATTTTGAAAAACACACATTTTTCCTAAATTCAAATAAAATAATGAAAAACTCCGAAATAAAATCTTATTTGATTTTATTATTAAATCCTCAATATTTCTTTATTTTGGGAAAGTCATTTTATTCCCTCTCTCATATTTTTTAATAGAAATAATTGATGATAAAATAATAAAAATCAAATGATCCTATTCTCAAAATTTGAGAAAACTCAAATATGAAAATAATGAATTCCCCAACTCTCTCCGTGGGTCCTTGAGTTGCGTAGAAATTTCTAGGATCAAACCAAAAGCAAAATAAAATATGATATGCAATAATGATCTAATGTATAACATTCCAAATTGAAAATTTGGGATGTTACAAACCTAACCCCCTTAAGATGAATCTCGCCCTCGAGATTCGGGTTGGCTAGAAAATAGGTGAGGGTGGTCCTTGAGCAAATCTTCCTCTCGTTCCCAGGTGGCTTCATCCTTCGTGTGGTGGCTCCACTGAACTTTGCAAAACTTGATAACCTTGCTGCGAGTGACTCGACTGGCAAACTCGAGAATCTTAACTGGTTTCTCCTCATAGGTCAAATTGTTATCCAACTAAATTGTTTCCAATGGCACTGTGTCTCTCAAGGGTATGTCAGCCATCTCCGCGTGGCACTTCTTCAACTGAGAAACGTGGAACACATCATGAACTCCTGACAATCCTTCGGGCAATTCCAGCTTGTAGGCCACTTCTCCCATACGCTCCAAAACTCGATATGGTCCTACAAATCGTGTTGCTAACTTTCCGTTCACTCCAAAACGCTTTGTTCCTCGAAGTAGTGATACTCGAAGATAAGCTCTATCTCCAACTTCGTAACTTGTCTCTTTGCGTTTAGAATCTGCATAACTCTTCTGTCTGGACTGTGCTACCTTGAGCCTATCGCGAATCAACTTCACCTTCTGTTCAGACTCTTTAATCAAGTCAGGTCCAAACAACTGACGGTCTCCAACTTCGTCCCATGACAACGGTGTCCCGCACCTTCTTCCGTACAAGGCTTAGAAAGGGGCCATCTTTAAACTGGTTTGGTAACTGTTGTTGTAAGAGAATTCTGCATATGGCAAATTGTCGTCCCAACTAGATCCGTAATCTAGCGCACAAGCTCTCAGCATATCCTCCAAAATCTGATTGACTCTCTTGGTCTGTCCATCTGTCTGTGGATGAAATGCTGTACTGAATTCTAGCCTGGTTCCCAAAGTTTCGTGCAACTGCTTCCAGAACTTTGAGGTAAACTGGGTTCCTCTATCTGATACGATACTCCTCGGAACTCCATGCAGACATACGATCCTGGTCATGTATATCTTTGCTAACTTAGCACTGGTGTAAGTGGTCTTTACCAGGATGAAATGAGCCACTTTCGTCAATCGATCAACTACAACCCAAATCGAGTCATAGCCTGAACGTCTTCTGGGCAATCTTGTAATAAAATCCATGCCTAGCTTATCCCACTTCCATTCGGGTATCGGCAATGGTTGTAGCAATCCTGCTGGCTTCTGATGCTCTACCTTCACTTTCTGACATACATCACAAACTGCTACTTACTCCGCAACATCCTTCTTCATTCCGGTGCACCAGAAAATATCCTTCAAATCCAAATACATCTTGGTATTTCTTGGGTGAATCGAATATGGTGAATCGTGTGCCTCTTGCAGTATCAACTTCCTGATCTCTGGGTCATTGGGCACGTAAACACGGTCTTCAAACCATAGGGTATCGTGCTCATCCTCACGAAATCCCTTAGCCTTTCCTTTGCTAAGTTTCTCCTTAATAGAAGAAATCTCCTTGTCAGTCCTTTGTGCTTCTCTGATTTCATCCATCAATGTAGACTGAATCTCCAATGCTGCTACATTGCCTCTCGGGACTATTTCTAAGCATAACTCTCGAAGATTTTCGGCTAACTCCCTTGGGATTTCTCCCGTCATTAATGTATTGACATGGCTCTTACAGCTTAATGTGTCAGCTACTACATTAGCCTTTCCGGGATGGTAATGCAATCTCATATCATAATCCTTGATAAGCTCCAACCATCTCCTTTGTCTGAGGTTTAACTCCTTCTGTGTGAAAATATACTTCAAACTCTTATGATCCGTATACACCTCGCAATGCTTTCCAATCAGAAAATTTCTCCAAGTCTTCAGTGCATGCACTACGGCTGCTAACTCCAAATCATGCGTAGCATAATTCAACTCATGAGGCTTAATCTGTCGTGAGGCATATGAAACAACTCTCCCTTCCTGCATAAGTACTGCTCCAAGTCCTTGACGTGAAGCGTCACAATACACCTCATAATCTTTGGTCTGGTCTGGCAAAATCAACACTAGTGAAGTAACCAAACGTTTCTTCAACTCCTGGAAACTAGCCTCACATTCCTCCATCCATAAGAACTTGGTATCTTTCTTCAACAACTCCGTCATAGGCTTCGCAATCTTTGAGAAATTCTCAATAAATCTCCGGTAGTATCCCGCGAGTCCAAGAAAACTCTGGATCTCTCCAACTATTGTTGGTGCTTCCCAATTTGTCACAGTGTCAACCTTGGTGGGATCTACTGCTATACCTTCTCCAGATATAACGTGTCTGAGGAATCCTACTTCCTTCAACCAAAACTCACATTTGCTAAACTTGGCATATAATTGATGTTCCCTGAGCTTTCCAAGAACCAAACGCAAATGTTCCTTATGCTCCTCTTCATTCTTTGACTAAACCAGGATATCATCAATGAACACTACGGCGAACTTATCCAAAAACTCCATAAACACTTTGTTCATCATGTTCATAAAATATGCAGGTGCGTTAGTCAGACCAAATGACGTAATGGTATACTCGTACAGCCCATACCTGGTGGTAAAAGCCGTCTTGGGTATATCCTGTTCCCGAATCTTCAACTGGTGGTATCCTGATCGCAGATCGATCTTGGAAAATACCTTAGCTCCTTGCAATCAATCAAACAGATCATTGATCATTGGTAGTGGGTACTTGTTCTTGATTGTTACTTCATTCAATCCTCGATAATCGACAACCATGCTTAACGATCCATCCTTCTTCTCCACTAGAAGAACTGGCGATCCCCAAGGCGAAGAACTTGGGTGAATATAACCTTTATCAAGTAACTCCTTAATTTTCTTCTTAATCTCCACCAAATCCTTTGCAGGCATCCTGTATGGTCTCTTTGATATTGGCCCTGTGCCTGGCAATAGCTCAATCAAAAACTCAATGTCTCTATCTGGTGGCATGCCTGGCAACTCCTCTGGAAATACATCAGGGAATTCCTTTACCACTGGTACTTCCTCCTGCACAACTCCTGTTAAGCAATTTACTTGAGTCCTCTTTGGCACATGTCGGGATACATACTTGATCCTTCTCCCTTCTAGGGTGGTAAGCAAAATTGACTTACTAGCACATTCAATATTGCCTTCATACTTTGATAACCAATCCATGCCTAATATCACATCCAATCCTTGGGATTCCAATACTATTAGGTCTGAGGGAAAAACATAGTTACCAATCCTTAACGGTAACCGATCACACCATCGACTAGCCATATATTCTGCTCCCGGTGAGGTTACTAACATGGGTGACCTAAGGGCTTGAGTTGACAGGTTATTCTTATCCACAAATCCCCTTGAGATGTATGAATGCAATGCACCAGTATCAAAAAGAACGAGTGCAGTAAATGACTTAACCAAAAACTTACCTATTACTGCATCAAGCTGAGCTTCAACCTCCTTCACGCTAACGTGGTTCACTTGTCCCCTGTTGAAAGGGTTCGGCTTCTTCCCAGAGCTTCCATTGCTATTTCCATATTGTAATTCAGGACATTCATTGGCATAATGTTCGGTCTTCGAACACTTAAAGCAAGTGACTTGGCTCAGGTCTTCCTTGGCTGGGGTTGATGGGTTGGTACGGTTTTGGCCGTTGCTTCCTCCATTCCCATTACCATTCTTGGTGCCATTGTGATTGTGCGAGCTACCTCCTCCATGGGTATGCTGTAAATGTCCTCCCGATCTAGGGGTAAAATGTGGCTTCTGCTGAGCTCCTGAATTGTACTTTCCTTGTGCATACTTCCTCTTGCGACTTTCAATTTGCTGCTGCTTCCCTTCAATCATAAGAGAACGATCTACCAACTCCTGGTAGTTGTTGAAGGTTGCTACCGTCAACTGCATGCTCAACTCATCATTCAGTCCTTCCAGAAACTTCTCCTACTTAGCTGCATCCGTAGCAACGTCATCTGGGGCATAACGTGCTAACTTACTAAAGTCCTCCACATACTGGCCAACTGTCCGTCCTCCTTGGCGCAAGTTGCGAAACTCTCGCTTCTTCATGGCCATAGCTCCTGCTGAAACATGGGCAGTGCGAAAAGCCTGCTGAAACTGGTCCCATGTGACAGTGTCGACAGGGAAAGTGGCTGTGAAATTCTCCCACCATGATGCTGCGGGTCCTTCAAGCTGATGTGCGGCAAACTTCACCTTCTCCGCATCCGTGCATCCTGCTGTGGTCAACTCTCTAGCTATCTTGCGGAGCCAATCATCTACTACTATCGGCTCGGTGCTACTGGAAAACACCAGTGGATTCAGCCTAAGAAAACATGCTAAGTGATCAACAGGTGGTGGTGGTGGGTTGTTGTTGTTGTTGTTCCCCTGATTCTGATTCTGGACTAGCAACTGCATCAATGTGTTCTGCTGCTGGATCAACTGGGTGAGCTCCGGTGGAAAGGTAAATCCGGGGTCACGTTTCAAAGGCATCTGAGGGTTTAGAAAAGATGAGATGTAAGAATAGAGGGGGTCTAAAGAGAAAACACTACCCATATGCACATGAGGAAAAATCAAACAATTCACTTCATTCAATCAAACAAGGGCATACAATTGATCTAACTATCGCAAAAGTGCTCGGACTACTGTATTTACACGGTGGACTACTACTACTGATGAGGTGGTCTACTAGAAATATTCTTCGGTTGCAGACTCCATGATATCTGCTATGGCTTCATCAACATAGTCATCGTCGCTATCATCTGGATCCGAGTCGGTGTCGTCGATGATGATGTAGTCTTCCGGGCGAATCTCCTTGGGTTCTTCGTCTTCATCTACTGGTGTAGGGCCTCCCATAAATATCCCGATCTTCTTGATCAGATCATCATTCTTCTCCACCAATACTTCAATTTCTTCTTCATAATCCTCACATGTAGCCTTGAGTTCTTCCTCCAGTTCCTTGATTCTTGTCCTTGCCTTCTTCAGGTCTATCATGTCGACGCACATCTGGTTCTCCTGTCGTTGAATGTGCTGATTTAACTCCTAGATAAAAGCTGCAACTGATCTATCCTTTCTGGTGCTGATCATCTCCCAGTGCTCACCTCGGCGCCCAAAAATCTGGTAGATAGTATCCTTGAGATCATTGCGGTAGACTTCTCCAATGCGTCCCATGGTGATGCGAGCTGCCATGCCCTTTCCTAGATTCCAAGTTGGTGCATCAAAAGAAAACTCTATGTGCTTAGTGACTGGCATGAACATCCTTCCTGGAACTTGAACTTGAATCATCCAGCGCTCTTCTTCAGGTAAAGTGGCGTTGTAGGTTCCGGTGAAGCTTGGTAGTCCTATGTTCAGGTATCTAGTGACTTCCTTCAAGTGACGTCCAAAGGGTGTATCTTCATCCGGTTGCGTGAACTTGTTCCTTGCATCCGCCATCCTAAAAGAGTAGAAAAGATAAGGAGTTAGAAGAGAAGAGAGTGAATAGTGATCTAGGTCTTTAGCTTAGTGGTCGTGTCCTACAGTCAGCGTGTGCTCTGATACCATCTCTGTAGCGACCAGACCTCAAACAGTCTGATCTCTGTGCTCCGGTGTCATCCCTGGATCAGTAATGCTGACACCACACAGTACTCGGAGGATTTATAACATAGTAGCAATCACACACTTATTACATCGAATGTCTCCATACAGATCTTAGTACAATAAATATGGCTTAAGGCCATCTAATAACGATAACAACGGAAGGCTTGGAAGATAAGTGAGTCCATCAACTCCAACGGCATCACTGAGTATAGAACCACGACCTAAAACTCCTTAATCGTCGTCTGAAAAGTCTGCAACATTAACGTTGCAGCCCGAAAACGGGCCAGCACATGGAATATGCTGGCAATGTAACACATAGAGAGTAATGGAATGAAACAACTATTCTATATGCATATTTGGCTGGTGGATAGCTCTATGGTTACAGTTTTGCAAAAATCCAAATTTTCCCCACTACAAAGGAATAAAATTTATTTAACTATCATGGTAGTTGTTAAACATTGAGAATGGTTGACAGCATCCTCAATCCCAATTAAACATCATCATTAACAAAAACCCAACAAAATTAATTTAGAGTAACATGTTGAGATTCACACAATAATCCAGGTACTAGATACTCAAGATGTCCATAACCGGGGACACGACTAATCATGATTAGTTTAATACACTCTGCAGAGGTTTGCGCACTTTTCCCCACAAGACTTGACCGTCTTTCAGAGGCGCTCGCACCTTACGATCGGGTAGACCGTACCACCTACATCCCCTACATCTGCTAGTCTACCACTGTAAGAGTTTGCACGACTTAGTCAACTATGCTAGAGCCCATAATAGCTTGTGGCTGCACACGGAAGTTTCTAGCATGAAAAATCTCATGATCCCTTTGAGCCTGGGTGGCGGTCCAAAAGAAAACAGGCAAATCCTGGATTACCCAGGTGCCTCAATCCACCCAGATGTGTGTTTAAGTTGCCACCTTAGATAAACCATTAATTAACAAACTCACATCTGTCATGGATATCACTCACCCAATCCACGTCTACTAGCATAGCATAGCAATAATAAGCAAATGTAGAAGTAACTCCCAAAGGTTTGATAAGAAACAGGTAATAGGTGCTACCTCAACTACTTCCCATCCCACAATTTAATTAGATCCTAATCATGCAATGTTTGAGTATTGATCTAATGCAATAAAACTGGGTAGTTGGAAAAGTATGATCAAGTGTTACTTGCCTTGCTGATGATCCGTGAAACCTAGAGATTCGAAGTAACAGGCGGCGCACTCCGGGTATTCTATCGCAGACAAACAAACAAGCATACAATAAGTACTCATATAATGCACAGGTAAAAGTCAAATAAGAGAACTAACCAGAAAATTCAACTTAAGAACTCCGGTTGCAAAAAGAATCAAATCGAACGAAGCAACGAAAGTCAAACGGCGAAAGAAAACAACTTCGTTCTACTAATCTGGATCTAAGTCAAATTTTACAGTAGCAAAAACTTGTTTAAGTTGGTTAAACGGATAGAGGGTTTCGAGACGAAACTCAAGGCGCTTGAATCGCCTGATTCCGATAAACGAGCGAAAAGTTATACTAAAACGAAAATCGGATCAGAAATCACGATCAGAAAAATCGCGGATTTAATCCGAGAAAAAGAAAAACGACGAACGTTCGCTAGAACGAACGAACGGACGAACACTCACTAAATAAATAAATCAGAAAAACCGATCTATTAAAAAGACCGAGACTAAAAAAACCGACGAAAAACCAAACGGTTTTTTGAAAAAAAACGGCGACATGGATTTCGAGGTGAACCTCAGGCGGCATGCGGCGAGGCGGCGGGCGGCGGCGACGGCGCTGGGGTGGCGCGGGGTTTGAGGGGCGGCAGGCTAGGGTTTGGTTCGGCCTCGGGCTGCCCCGGCTTTTAAAGCCTGCCGGGCCAGAGTCCCAGGCGGACACGGCCCGGTTAGGTCGGTGCGTGTTTTTTTAAAATAATTACGTGCAGCAGAAAAATAAAAAGAAATACTAAACAGACTCCAAAAATCCCGAAATAAATTTTCCCTGGCTTCTAAAATCAAGCCACACAAGGTGAACATTTATTTGGGGCCTAAATGCAATTTTGAAAAACGCACATTTTTCCTAAATTCAAATAAAATAACGAAAAACTCTGAAATAAAATCTTATTTGATTTTATTATTAAATCCTCAATATTTCTTTATTTTGGGAAAGTCATTTTATTCCGTCTCTCATATTTTTGTAATAGAAATAATTGATGATAAAATAATAAAAATCAAATGATCCTATTCTCAAAATTTGAGAAAACTCAAATATGAAAATAATGAATTCCCCAACTCTCTCCGTGGGTCCTTGAGTTGCGTAGAAATTTCTAGGATCAAACCAAAAGCAAAATAAAATATGATATGAAATGATGATCTAATGTATAACATTCCAAATTGAAAATTTGGGATGTTACACGATCATGCGCGTGCGCACACACACACATCTCACGTATACATGTATACCTCTCACACATGCATGTTCAAGGTCTCTATGTCTCCATACGTAGTTAATTACCCTCAATCCTAACGCCACATCGAATCATTCTCTTCTTTTGTGCACATAACTTCCGCCTAGATGGGTAAAACACACACTCACACTTAACAATATCCTTCTAG